>NC_046381.1:40452776-40517776 GCF_011125445.2 Fundulus heteroclitus
CTCTGACTCGGTCCAGAGATGCCAACAGAACCCATCATCCTCATCAGGGAAAGCTAAACCTAAAGCACCCCCCCACCAGACACCGTCCTCTGTTTGACTGCACCCAGAGATCTTGTCTAAGAACGCCACAAAACGCCATCGGAGCACCTGGAGAAGTCCATCCTGGGCTCAGTCTGTGCTGTGAATGTGGACTCGCCTCCGACTGAGAGACCAGGACATCATATTCCCACAGGACCCCAGACTGGAGTGTAGGACGCCACTAAACACAGGCGGACTCAACATTTAAACTTCCTTGACCTCCTCAGCAACTCTCCGAGGATAAAAATCTGGTTAACTGGAACTTGGTGCATCTCTCCAGCGGTCATTGGGCGAGAGGCGGAGTCCACCCTGGTCAGCTCTCCCGTCCATCGCAGGACGACATGGAGACAGAGGACAGACAACCAGGCATGAACTCAGCTAGGGGCAGTTCGGAGACCAAATAACCGAAGAGTCTTGTGTTTGGACTGTGGGAGGAAGCAGGAGCACCCAGGGAGAACCCATGCCTGCACAGGGAGAACATCCAGACTCCAGATCAGGGTTTTAGCTGCAAGGATTCCCTGTTTTTAGCTGTGATTTTGGTCCTTTCTACCTTGACTGTGAAACTTTGTTTCATTCTGGAAATGCGTTGAAACCTTAAGCTAAAATTTTTTTTTTCTGTTCCAGATCATCAACAAGGCCAAGAGGGACCCCACAGAGGAGGTGGAGATCCTGCTGAGATACGGGCAGCACCCCAACATCATCACCCTGAAAGACGTGAGTCTTTTATCTGCAGTTACGAGTTTTTACCGAGCTGAACGTACGTTATGTTAACCTTAATTTATCCAGTAGAGCTCATTGAGGTTAAAATGCTCTTTTTCAAGAGAGACCAGGCCAAAAATGGCACCAGAACAGAGAATTCCCTGAAAAGGTTAAAGTTCTCATATGCTAACAACAGGAACCACAACTGGTTTACTGGTCAAAGTGTGCTGTGACCGTCAGAGACGATGGAGGCGGTGGTTGTTCTCTGATTGGACTTATTGGGACGTCTTATGTTGATGGTTTGAAAGAAAAAAGCATCAGAGTAGGGGGTCCAGTTGGCAAACCGTGGACCCGGTTATCAGGGCATCAACCCTCCAGACCACTCAGGTCTTCTGGCTCCAGCCTGCTCTGCAGAACCAGAACCAGAACCAGACATGGAGAAGCAGCATTTAGTTCCTATGCTCCACTGATCTGGAACAAACTCCCAGAAAACTGTAAAAGTTCAGAAAGCCTGAGTTCCTTTAAATCAAGATTAAAAAACATTAGTTTAGAATTGCCTTTAAATGTTAAAGCTTGTGGTCCAACTCGTCTGACATCACCTCTCTGATGTTCTGTCCATGGTCAGCACTACGAAATAAACTTTATCTTCCAATTAAACCTCTTAAAAACCATTTTCATGGATATTTTCCTCCCGTTGAGTCCGTAGCTTTATCTTTATCCACCTGAAGCGAACGTGGCGTGTCATTTCCCGCCCGATCGGTCGGGTTTGTCTTCGTGACTCATGTGGGGTCGCGTTCCCACCTCAGAGTCACGCTGAATACGCAGTGAGCGCCTGCAGCCTAGAAACAGGCCGACTTCCTGCTCTGATGTTAATTGTGACTCACTGCTGATTAGAGGTAGAACATGCCGCCTGCTGCCCACTCTCCCTTCTCTTCCGCCGACAATAGCTCACCTTTTAGCTTTTAGATCGTTTTCCTACTAACCAGATGACTCAAGGCTCTTTCTTTAGAACGTCTGATCTGCACAGCGAAAGCTTTGGTCCACTGAACCAATCCACAGAACTGATTCAGTCGCCTGGTCTCTGTGCCGTAGGTGTACGACGACGGCCGCTCGGTGTTCCTGGTGACGGAGCTGATGAAGGGAGGCGAGCTGCTGGACAAAATCCTCCGGCAGAAGTTCTTCTCGGAGCGGGAGGCCAGCGCCGTGCTCTACACCATCACCAAGACCGTGGAGTATCTGCATGTGAACGGGGTAAACGTCGTTGTAGGACCTCCTTCCTCTGCAGGCGGTACCATGGAGTACGTCTCTACCAGCGCTGTGTCGTTAGCGTCTGAAGCTTCTGGTCAATGTCAGTCAGATTAAACGGAGGATCGGATTTCTATCCCCCAGTTAGTCAGGTCTGGACTTTGACTAGGCCATTCTAATGTATGAATCTGATCTAAAGCATCTGTGGCTGCGTGTTCAGGGTGGTTCTCCTGCTGGACAGTCCTGCATTCAGCTCCGTCCATTCAATTCAATTCAATTCAATTTTATTTATATAGCGCCAATTCATGAAACATGTCATCTCAAGGCACTTTACAAAATCAAGTTCAATCAGATTATACAGATTGGTCAAAAATTGCCTATATAAGGAAACCCAGCAGGTTGCATCAAGTCTCTCCAAGCAGCATTCACTCCTCCTGAAAGAGCGTAGAGCCACAGTGGACAGTCGTCTGCATTGTTGATGGCTTTGCAGCAATCCCTCATACTGAGCATGCATGAAGCGACAGTGGAGAGGAAAACTCCCCTTTAGCAGGGAGGAGAACCTCCAGCAGAACCAGAACCAGGCTCAGTGTGAACGCTCATCTGCCTCCACCCACTGGGGCTTAGAGAAGACAGAGCAGAGACACAGAAAGCTCAGAAGCTCACATTGACCCAGGAGTACTTTCTATGTTAGAGAAGACAGAGCAGAGACACAGAAAGCACAGAAGCTCACATTGACCCAGGAGTACTTTCTATGTTAGAGAAGACAGAGCAGAGACACAGAAAGCACAGAAGCTCACATTGACCCAGGAGTACTTTCAATGGTAGAGAAGACAGAGCAGAGACACAGAAAGCACAGAAGCTCACATTGACCCAGGAGTACTTTCTATGTTAGATGGTAATAGAGGATTATCTGCCTCCCCTGATGATGTCACAGATAACAGAACATCAGACCAGGTGTACCTTCTATGAAAAGAAAAATGACAGAGAACAAAAAGTTAAAAGCTGTAATAACAATAAACAATGCAGATTGGAGAGCAGTAGGAGAACTCAGCAGAGGGATGTTACACAGCTGTTTACTGGCTAGATTACCTCTGAAGGTAAAAAGCTGCACTGGATTTCCTTCAGGAGTTTCAGAACTTCTGTGATCCACTGTCTGGACCTCAGAACCGAAGGAGACCAACCAGACTTTTGTCTCCTGCTGCGTCTGCAGGTGGTGCACAGGGACCTGAAGCCCAGCAACATCCTGTACGTCGACGAGAGCGGGAACGCCGAGTCCATCCGCATCTGCGACTTTGGTTTTGCCAAACAGCTGAGAGCAGAGAACGGCCTGCTGATGACGCCGTGTTACACCGCCAACTTCGTCGCTCCAGAGGTTCGTCAGTGCAGGAGTTTATTAGTCTGCTCTTAAGCTTGAATGAAACGTTTAGTCTGTATGTTGAACTTTGTCTATCGCCATGTAATGAAGGACTGAAGCATATTTAGAGACTTGTCTTGCAGCAGAGTGAGGAAAAACAGGAGTGAAAACGAACTTTTAAGAAGGTCTAAAGGTGAATATTTGTTTTCTCCTGGCAGGTTTTGAAGAAGCAGGGTTACGATGCTGCCTGTGACATCTGGAGTCTGGGCGTTCTGCTCTACACGATGCTGACAGGGTAGGTTTAACGCTGCGCTCCACTGCAGCACAGAACCCATACAACCATTAGATCTCTGGTTCTTCTCCACCAAAGACGCAACAATTTAGAATTTTCTTTCCAGACATTTTTCTATAAAATCAGAATACTTTAAAGATTAAAGTTAATTTCATTAGATTAATTCTCCTTACCGTAATTGAAGTAAAACATTGAATCTTTTAATGGTTTTGTCATTACTTATGCAGACGAGCAGAAGCAATAAATGTGAAATGATCTAATTACTACAAAGATGTAGAAATCTGCTAAAGTCCTACAGTCCAGGCCTCTCTTTGTTTGGCTCTTTGGGGAAAAAAACACACTTTTAATCTTTAACAGTCTCTTTTCCAAAGCTCCCCATTTTGGCCAGAAGCTAATGCTAATCTTGACTTTATTTTGGCTGTTAGCTGCTCTAAAACACAATAAAAGTTTCGTAAAACATTTCTAATGGGTCTTAAAATAAAAGCCCAAAAGAAACTTGTGTTAATGAGGTGAATTTATTGAGCCGCAGTGAATTTATTGAGCCGCGGTGACGGAACACGCTGCGGTGAAGGTTAGCTAGCTGAGCTAGCTACTAAGGTGCACTTAACTATAAACTGTTGACAGCTTTAACAATCAAATCACTAACTTGAATTAACTTTATTTACAGCTTTAAAGTGTCTCTCACCCATGTTCTGCTCACTGACATGTAACAGAGTTTGATGTACACGCTGCTAACGAATGCTAGCTAATAGTGTTTACCAAAGCTAACACTGTCTCAAAAGCCAAACGTCTAAAAGAAGATGTACATTTACCATCGTTTACAGATGCCAGATAGTGGATTTAGATGTTTATGTTTGGGTTTTCTACCTTTTCTTTGTGTTTTCACAGTTTTACCCCTTTTGCTAATGGTCCAGAGGACACGCCAGAGGAGATTCTGGCCCGTATTGGCAGTGGGAAGTTCTCCCTTACTGGAGGATACTGGAACTCCGTCTCTCCTGAAGCAAAGGTCTGTATTTACAGGTACAAATAACAATGAAATGATAATATTAAGAAGGGTCTATTAAAAGGTGGTTTCTCTGTTAGGATCTGGTGTCTAAGATGCTGCATGTAGATCCTCATCAGAGACTGACTGCGGCTCAGGTCCTCAGACATCCCTGGGTGATGCACAGAGACCAGCTGCCCAAATACACCCTGAACAGACAGGACGCCCCACACCTCGTCAAGGTATCCACCTTTCCAGTCGTCTGTCCGTCCATCTGTTTCTCTGACACTACATCCATCCGTTCATTAATTCACTGTCTGTAATGTCGTCAGGTTCCGGGGTAATTTAAGCCGACAGGAAACTGTAACGCATGTATTGGGTTATAGGAGGGAACTTAAACTGCTGCAGATTGAGAGAAGGAAAATGTGTTGATCAGATTCTTCTTCCCGTCCTGCAGGGAGCAATGGCCGCCACCTACTCTGCTCTGAGCAGGAACGTTCCCCCGGTCCTGGAGCCGGTGGGCTGCTCCACTCTGGCCCAGCGGAGGGGGGTGAAGAAGCTCACCTCCACCGCTCTTTGACTTCCTTCCACTTCCTCCTCTTGTCAACTCTGACCTCGATCTGATCGCCGCCGGACCTCCCCTGCTCCGGACAACTCCGGTCCGGTCCGGTCTGGTTAGACAGACTACTGATGGACCTGAGAGCCGCTAACGCCAAATAGAAGCACACCCCCTCGCCGCCCCGCCCTGCACCTTAACGGGGTTTTCTTCCACCAGATCCCTCCTGCTGTCGAGTCTCAGCTTTAGCATCACTAATCGACAGCCGGACCGAGCTGCAAGGAAAACCCGACCGACCCGGTTCCAGTTTCTGCTTCGGACAATCAGCGCTTCCTCGCCACACAGTCAGGAATATGAAAGTATTTATTAACCTCGGACGGGGAAATCATAGGAACAAAGTAATGTACGGTATGCATTTAAAGAGCTAGGCTCGTTGTTATCTGTGTAGTTGTAGAATCTGCATTTAAACCTCAAGTAGCCTCTGAGACGACGAGAGACGGACACAGTTCCAGATTTAGCTCAGGAAGCAAAGCCGCTGCTCGGATTCTAAAGGGAAAGAAGGTCTCATGGGAGCCAGAATGTTTTGTTTGGGGGGAAAATCGTTTTCTTTTTCCACCTTTTAGCATTTAGGAGCAAAAGAGCAACGTGTTCCAAACATTAGCCAATCAAAACCTTTCGTTTCTACCACGGCTTATCCAAAAACCAACTTTGCTAAATACCTCTAAATACTTTACTCAATAAAACTGAACTGAAGCCCAAAAATCGTTTTTCAGAAGGTTTATTTAAAATTACGTTCTGCTGCCCCCTAGTGAATGCAAAGCGTATAACCAGGCTTTATTTTCTCTACATTTTTGTTTTTGTTTGACACCAGGTATCACGATCATTATTGTTTACTGTCTAATTTGACCTGCAAAGCTTGTGAGGAAACACATTTATGCATTTATTAGAGAGAAGCTAAATCTGTGGTGCTCACTTTTTCTCATTTAGCTTTTGGAAATAAATCTGATCAAATGTCAATGTTGTGAAAAAACACATCAAAAAGCTAATAACTAACAGCTGTTTAACTAAGAAATTAAATCAAAAATGTATATTTGGTAAACCTAAAATGGTGACATAGCATGTAAAAATTTTAGCAATATTGGCTTACAGTGTTTGTTTTAGTTTATAAAATAAATTATCTGGAGGTAATAAATAAATAATAGCCAATGAAGGCTCCTGATCCCTTTTAGCTTTACTGAGAATTTAGTTCCAGATTAAATGTCGGCTTTTGTCCCAATATGTGGCTATGATTCCCCTCATCATTGGCAAAAATCTACAAAAATAAATCTAAACTTGCAGCTGAAGTTTCAGATGAGTTTTCATGGCAAAAATAATGAATAAACTCCCGACGTTTTCCTCTCAGACTGTAATGAGGTTCTGGTGAAAGCAGAGGGAGCTCCGCAGCTCAGCTGAACTTTAGAGCAGAAACATTCAAAGTTTAAATAGTTTAAATAAACCCAAGAAAGTTTAACTTTACTCATCTGAATTAGCATTTTGATACATTTTATTTTCACAAAATTGTAGTTTAGGTTTTGTGATTTTTATCACAGGTTTCTCTCAGTGATGATTTGAGCCTGTTTCATAGAAACTTTGGTTTAAACTAATTTCGCGGCCACGGTTTCATCTATACACATAAAATTTGTCCATTAAATGTAGGGATTTCTGTCCTCTTCAGCCCAGCGTCTCTCACTGCGGTGGGACTTTTAGTTTTCAGTCAGATCACCTCAGAGCTGAAACATAAAATCAAATTCACTGCCCTTATGTTTCAGCTCTGCGTCGGCCTTTTAAATCTACCATGGAGTTTATTTTAGCCGCCGTACTGCTAAAAGCTTTACGTGTGGTCAGCAGGTTTAGCTCCACAGTTAAAGGAATATTCGGTACAGCTTTTTGTTTTTACACAGAACAACCATCTCCCTCCCTATTGTTCCCCAGAAAAGGCGGGAATCACCATAGCAACCTCTTCTTTTGTGTTGCTATCATGGCTGCCCCAGTCGACTCAGCAGTTTCAGCCATTGTCTCGTTAGCATAACGATATTATCTCCTCCTGACTGAACAGCAGCTAATCTGAGCACCACTGATTTAAGCCACCGGCCGACATTTTTACCTAAATTATTCAGGAACAGTTTAAGGAGTTTGATCGCAGCTTGATGAAGCCCCCCCCCCCCCCCCCCCCCCCCCTCTGTGATAAGATGATTTAGAAACGAGGCTTAGGGCCTCCTGCTTCTTCCTGCATCACCTGAAGCTGGATTTCAGCCTCTCTGTGCAGCAGAACTGTAAATATGAACACGCCGGGCAACTCAGGTTTCTACCAATCATGACGATGCATTGTGTACGTCCCGGAGGACGGAGGTACACTCCAATAAGCACAGGAACGTGAGCGAAAGAGGCGAGCAAAGAGGCTCTTAGCAGACGTGCTGTCTGCTGAATTAAAATAAAAAAAAAATTACACTTCCAGTTTGTCTTTCCAGATGTCCACGTTCTTCTTTATGGTCTTAAAAATGACTTTTCTGGGTTTTGGAATGGAACTCCTCTGTGTCTAATGTTGCGTTGCTATGATCAGTGTACAGCTCAAGCATTTATGCCTGTGATGATGATTGTGATCATCTGGCAGCAAACCCTTTAAAAACTGAGCAGAAAAGCATTTAAAAGCATTCCAGCTGTTAACACTCGCCGGAGCTGCAGCACAAAACTAACCACACGGCTTTATTTATGCAACAACTGCTTCATCTCTGCAGATGTAGGCTTTACATTCTGCCATTTGGTCTGATCTGTTTATCAAACGTGAGCTCCAGTTTGGCCATCAGGGGGCGCTGCGCTCATTGAAATCCAGCTGAAGCTTATTTGACAAAATTGTTCAGTTAATGATTCGACTTTTTTTTTTTTAATCTGTGAAATTAATCTGTTCTCGGTTTGCTTCCGGTGTGAAAACATGGAAAAACAAATAAAAAAGTTTAAAATGTCAGAAACTTTTAACTTGACGACCTCAGAGGCCCCTTTTCACCAGCGGTGAATTAAAATAAACATGGAAATGATAAAATAGGATTAAATTATAAAGTCATTTCCTAGATAATTTTTTTTAAATTAAAGCAAAAACTTTCATGATTAAAATAAATCTTGCCATTAAAGTGAAACTTGGAACAACATTTAGAAAACAAGTCTAATGTGTGACCTTTAAATTGTAGCGATGTCTTTCCTGTTATTTTCTAGGGACTTTTTTTCCATTGTTTATCATAAATTTTGCCGTTTTAATTTTTTTATTGCTGTAAAAATCTCGCCTTTTGCTCACAGTTCTGACTCTGAATGCGTTTTGTGAATTTTCTGTTTTAACCTGGTGAAGAAGGGCCTCCGCTGACGTCTGAGGCCGAGTTTGTGAAAACAAAAATAATTTGTTCACGGCAGAAATCCGACATCTGCAGTCGTGGAAAACTTTCTGTGGTCGTCTGAATGTCATATTAAAGGGATAAAATTCAGAGTTTCTTTATGTTTTATAAATAAGTATTGATTTGTGTTGAATTTTGTTCATTCTCCTGTCAGTGTACAGCTCTGGGATAAAGAAAGATAAATAAATGTTTTTTTCTGGAGGTATAGACAGAGGAACAGCTTTTTTTTCCTCTTCATCTAACTCTTCCTCTTCTTGTCTGATTGTGTCAGAGATATTCAGCCCTGCTGCTACGCCAGCTCTCTGTTTTTGTACCTGCAGAGTTGGACTTTCTATGGAAAACAATAAAAAAACAATAATCGATAAACTGTGTTGGTTTTTCATTGATGAAATTAAAAGCCGGGGGATAATTCTCTTCAAGCAGATCTTCTGTTTGGCGTTTCCTGTTTTTTTCCTTCACTGGTTCTCATTTCTTCAAAGAAAAGTCATGCTGCAGTCTTTGCTAAGCTCTTTTCATGAGTTGTCTACGATAATAGAAAAAAAACTTGTATTTAGTTTAAATTCATCCTCAGTCTAAAGATATTGATGCAAAACTAAAGTAGCAGCGACTTGTTTGAACGCATCAACTGTAGAAAAAAAGCAAAGACCAGAAGAATAGATCAAAGTGGCTTATTTGTAAAAATAAAGGTGAAACAAAGAACAAATAGTTTTTAGTAATTATAAAAGAGGTTTCAGGCAACCTAATCTGGCTGAGAGGATCTGCAGAGGACTGCAGGAAAATGCCTAAAAACTGAAGCACCAAACGGTTAAGCAAAGACTTTAATATATGGCATTTATTTTTGGAGGTTTTCCACTTTTTCATAATGAAGAGTTGGGCAAAGAGATTTTATGTAAAAATATATTTACTTCATCTGGGAATAAGTCTGTAACCGTGGAAAACATTCTGGATGTGATTCAGGATGTTGTCATGCCAATAAGGTGTCGTATTATTATTATTATTATTATTATTATTATAGTAGGTCTGGACATGTTCAGGTCACCATTTTCTAGCGTTGCCTTACTAGAATGACATGCTCTCTTGTCTTCTCCTTTATGAAGAGTGGCTAAGGTAAATGGACATATCTACACGCCAGAGAAACAGGAAAGTTGGGTTTATAAGTTTAAACTAAAAGCTTGAGCTGCATTTAGTTTATAGGAAATGTTAGGGCTACCAATGGGAGTGGCAGCGGTAAAATTGTAGAAAATTGTTTAAGGTTTCCTGACTAAATATTTCTAAAGTTTGAAGTGTAGTTGATATGCTACAGCAATAAAAGATGATTTTCTTTCAAGACCTTTTCCGCAGCTTTACTGGCGTCACAATAAATGGTCCAGGACAATCAGTAAATACAACATTATCTCTTAGTTAAAGTGTTGAACAGTTGTTTCATTTGTTCTCGTGTACAGGAGGGTCATTTCCTTCCCGTCACTCTGAAAGCAACAAGAAAAACAAATAGGCGAATAAGCTGTTCAGAAACAGTGGAAATGTGACAGACTGATCAGCAGGGGGCGCTGCTCAGAACTCAAAGCCTAACAGATATAAACTATTTTCTCACATTTTTATTTCACAACTTCTCCTGGCAAACAGAAAGGAACCGTTTGAACAAAAATCTAAATGTTCAACCTGTAACCTGCTTATAAAGTCATTCATTTGTCTATTTTACAGAATAAAAAACACCCAATAAAAAAAAGTGTTTCTTTTTCACGTGTTTAGATCAGATCAATCTTACTGTAAACTTTGGGTTTATTTTAATGAAACCTTCATTAAGAAATATCTCAATCTGACGGTTCTAATCAAAACACCACGGCAGCTAATGTTCATAGATTAACCCATAACCGGATACATTTCACCAGATTTCAGTTACATTAAAAAAAATAATTCATTTACATGCTAGAATCTCCTGTAAGTAAACCAGGTCAACTTTTCTACATTTTCTGAACCTTTTTTCCCTTTATGGAGTGATTTAGCCCATTCACATTGAGATGTATCATTAATAGCTGCTTAGGTTGCGTCTTTAACAAAGTAGTTTTAGCGTTCGGTCACCCTGACACCAAACAAACGCTGAACATTCAGAAACATAACAACAAAGGAACATTATGAACATCTACCCGGTTAACCCAGGGATCTTCTGAGGTAGAAAACAACCCAAGCAGGAGTTCCTCTTCCCTTCTACACCCAGCAGTAGTTTCTATTCATCTCATCAGATCGTCTGTTTTCAGTAGACAGACCTAAATAGGGGAGATGAGCTGCAGTTTTAAAGATTAAAATATGTAAATTAAAGCAAATTTCAGCCATTTGTTACAAAAGGTGGCCATAAGAGTGTGAATTCAAATAAAGTTATTGATAATCTGATATATTTCCTATAGTCCACGTCTCCTCTGTCAATGTAAGCTAACAGCAACCTCTCCCTGTTTATCTTCTTCTTCTCTGTTTTCCTCTCTGGATAGTTCTTTGGTGATGTCCCATGGTTCTGCTCCCACTGGAACACCTCCATCCAGTTTTCCCCCCGCCGCCGCTTCCTGTGGGTCGTTGTCGGTCTTCCCGGTGGATTCTCATCTCTGGAGTTTAACACTGTTTTCCTTTAGCATCTTCTTAACGTTTCTGTAGTCTCTGTGCTTCCTAACCGCCTCACTGGGACATTCCTGGTAAAATAAAACCACTGGTTTGACATCTGTTCTGCCAGGCCAGGTTCCTTCACAGATGTTCTCCTGGGTAGCGGGGAACCGAGGCTTGCTCTGCACCTCGTCCTTCGTCTTGTTGTTGTTTGAGGACCATCAGTAAGGTTAGCTTTACTTACTCGCTCCATCCTCTAACTCGTCTACTGCCCTTCTCTGTAACTGCTTTGGGTTTTCTGCCAGCTTGGGTTAAATCTAATCTCTGAATATATAAGAATGAATTAATAATTAATTATTATCATTACATTTCCTGTCTGAAGTTGTTTTTAAACTCCTGTAAATGTCACATAGTCCTTTTCCACCACTCTTTTTGGTTCTGTGATGCTAGCCGGGCTGATGCGTTATCAGCCGTTAGCTTTTCTCCCGGAGCGTCGGCTGTTAGCATATTCCCCCACATGTGGACTTGTCCTCCGTTTTAGAGTCTTCTTCTGATTCCTCGCGTTCGTCGTCTTCGTTTTCCGTCTCCCCCACTCACCCCCCCGCTTGTGTTTTGGATTGAATTTCTATTGGGATCAGTTCGTGGGGTTTAACTAGCAGAGCTCTGAGTTTAGCTGGCCGTCTCACTCTACAGTAAACTGAATGATCTCTTGCTCCGGGTTTTTGATTTCTGTGGCATCCAACACGAGCGAAACCAACTCGTATTCAGTCTGCTCTTCCTGGATGGTCTCCTCCAGCGTATCCAGCAGTGTTCTCAGCTCAGGCCTGTCGTCCGCTGAGCCCAGCCACCTGGAAGAAACGGGTATAAGTTGCTTTTTAACTCATTTCCATCAGTAATGACATTTTTTTTAAATAAATCAAGCGGACAACATGAAGAGTACCTTTGTAACGTATGTGGATGTGGGAGGGGAAATTTCCGAGTCTCTCGGAGGTATCTGTATGCCTTTGGGCCAAGCAGATGGAGCGTGACGGCGAACTCTCGGAGCTCCTCGGTGTACTCATTGCCCTTCATTTTCATAAAGTCTAGCTGAAGAGCTGAAAGTTCAAGAGCGAAAATTAACAACCTCTCCTTCAAATAGCTAAGGAGGCTAAAAAAAGGAATCAGATGTATGTGAATTCGTCTTACCGGAGTAGAAATCAAGCCTCTCTTTGAGGTCCTCATTAAGGAGGTTCTTATCCTTTAATTCCTCCAACAGAGACTGGATTGTGATCTTTGCCCTCTTTTCTCTGGCCTCTATGTTTTTCTTCTCCCGCTCCAGACTTTCCAGCCTCGCCAAGGCTTCCTTCAGTTTAGCCGCGACGGTGGGGAGAGAATTCGGCAAGGCGTAGCAGTGGTCCTGTCAGACATTTGTGTGTTTAATACGAGCCCAGACCTTCATTATATGATGTTCAACATAGAAATACTCACATCGTTGGTTGGAGGCTTAGGGGTAGAAGGTTTTGGGACAACCTGAGGGGCTACAGGAGGGCTAGCTTCCGCTTTCCTGGAGGTTAGCGTAGTTCTGCGCTTTTCCCGCTGAAATAAGATTAATATGAACTTTAGTATAGAGTAGAATTCAACTTTATTCTCAATGCACATGTCACAAGTACAAGCATCCCTCCAGAAGTGCTTCAGTAGAGCACAATGACATTATTATGATTGTGCTACAGTTGTAAATATGAACGAATATAAATATATATGTGATTTTACTATAACTGGAAGTATATGTATGTACAGGCTATGAATGTGAAAGGTTATAATTAATTATAAAGTAGATTATCTCTGTATTATGACATACGTATGTGTGATTACAGGCTATAAATGTACTATAGCTGTGAGTATAGATATACAGTATAGAGCTGCCGTGTGATTGCTGATGAAATATGTATATTTATGAATGCTAACAGAATTACCTTCTGGAGGTGAGGCGGGAGTTTGAATTTTGAAGGAACGACTCCTTCTCTCAGTCGGACAGTCTGACCTGTCCTGTCAAAGTCCTCTGGTTTGAAATGTTCGCTGCACAACACGCACGTCTTACTGGCAGCGAATCGCTCTCTCCTTGTAGCCAATTCCCACTTCCTTCTCAAATCCTTGTCTTTGGGAAACCTTTGGAACAAAAAACAAAAACAGGAAATTAATTAGTAGAATATAGAAAACAGCATTGGTAGTGTTGTTATGTAGACACTTTATTGTGTTCCCCCTAGTTTTCTGTTTTCAAACTTCTAATTTCTCAGAAGCTTGCTTCAATAAGAGATGTTGCTGCATTATCTGTATAATAATATATAACAATGAACCAGAGCAGCTGAAATACTGAGTTTGTTTGGACTCTATTCCAGTCTGATGTGTGTCTGTATAATATGCTGCTGGATATGATGAGATGAAATAATTACATGTGAGTAATACAGCCGAGCCCCCTATGTATAATTTCAATGTTAATGTTATAACAGTAATACATATATTTCTTACAGTGTCAGATAATCTAAATCAGTGTTCTGGAATATCTGAGACTTTATATGATTGATAAAATGTCGGGGATAGGACACCAAACATTATAGCTACAAGCTAACATTAGCTTGCAGTTCGGCGGTGGACGTATTCACAGAACAATAATATTCTTTCTAATCACAAAATAAAATCAAAATATGTCCGTCTTACTTGTGAAAAGTTATCCCCCGAGCCTTGAAGTCAACAGTCCGTCGATTTGAACATAAGTGCGCCGAACAGTACTGAGGCATCCTTCTTGTTTTCTATAAACCACCAAGAAGACTGCAGGACAACCGCTCTAAGATGGCGGCCGGGTTTTCTGGGTCCCAGCAGCCAATGCGGGGTCTATTCTTCTTCGTCTTCTTTGTGTTGCTTAATGGCGGTTGGCAAACAACCTCAAGTTGCTTTACCCCCACCTACTGGAAAGGAGTGTGAACCAAATATATTTCTAAATAATAATAATAATAATAATAATAATAATAATAATAATAATAATAAAACTCAGACCCTATCAAATAAGTTACTTTTTCTTAGAAAATTAAATATGGCCTGAAAGCTTCTGCTTATTGAATCTTTCTGGAACAACTCAATAAGATCTATATTTATTTTCATCCTGTTAAGGTTTTGAAATAACTCATTTCTCTCATCCTTTACACTGTAAATACACATGCTCTATTGTTTGAACTCAGCCTACAGTCGCATTTCCCTGTTTGGTGCTTCCCTGTGAAGAATAATGTGCTATTTAGTCAGGTATGTCCAACTCTGGGGCTTGAAATGATTGCCTCCTCTCTCCTGTTTCTTTCTGGTCTTCTCATCTCTCCTATTTCCTGTTGAATTCTATATAACCACCATCCTTTGCATTCTTCCTCCTATTCCCTTTACCACCTCTCTTTATTCCGTATTATTCCCACTGATTCTGTAATAATGAAAATAATCTTAATTTCTACTAATAATTATTTAGTGCTCTCTTCAGGCTCAACAGCCATCATAGCTGCCCTTCGCTGCATATTAACCCCATAATATCCAGGAATCTATATCGAATTATATATCAAATTGGTCTACTTTCTGACTGGCTATTCTGCAAACTGGCCAAGGATGAACCAGAATCTGAGCAAATTATAGATTTTAATGCTCTGACCTTTTCACTCCACTGAACGGATGACAATGTTTACAACATTTCTGCTAAAACTGAAATTCCATAGTTAACTCTTTTCCCTACTTTGATAAAAAAAACTGTGGTGCAATGAAGACTATCCCTAACCGATTAGCTGTGTTTTTAGTAGCATCTGTGATTATTTGAACATAAATATAATATTGGTTAATGTAATCCTGTATTGTATATGCATTTAAAACAAAAGATTTGTCTTTTTTCTTTCTTTCTAATAATGTAACATCAACTCTTACAACTGGACGTATCCATGGCGGCTAAGGGAACTGTCTGATTAATTGATCAAGATTAAAGGGGAGTTTTCCTCTCCACTGTCGCCTCATGCATGTTCAGTATGAAGGATTGCTGCAAAGCCATCAACAATGCAGACGACTGTCCACTGTGGCTCTACGCTCTTTCAGGAGGAGTGAATGCTGCTTGGAGAGACTTGATGCAACCTGCTGGGTTTCCTTAGATAGGATTATTTTTTTTAACAATCTGTATAATCTGAACCAATCTGTATAATTTGATTTAATTTGATTTTGGAAAGTGCTTTGAGATGACATGTTTCATGAATTGGCGCTATATAAAAAAATGTAATTAATTAAAATTGAAAAAAAATGTCATTAAATTCATTAATGTTGGAATTGATTTTTCCTCCAAATCGTTTAATTGTACCCTTTCCCAGCGATTATTAAGTACCTCCAGTGTCGGGAGGCCATTTATTTTAACCTTTTAGACTGAACCACTAGGCACACATCGTCTGTTCTTTTCAGAATTTAAGGGGATGCGGGGTCTACGCAGCTGATAAATCCGCCCTCCCCAACATGGCGGCGTCGCTCGCGTTTTCAGACGGTAAAACCAGGCTGCGTCACCGTTTTCAATAAAGCACTGCCGCTTTGAATGCGTTGTCCTGCGCCTGCGCACAGACACAGATACCCATCGCCAAGCAGACGGCTTCTCTCTGCGTTCAGTTCAGTTTAAACCCGATTTAAATCTGGTTTGGGAACAGCTAGCGACCGCAGGTTGTACGGAGCAGGGTTAACGCGAAGGACGTGAAGGAATATGCCCAAAAATAAAGGTAAGGGGCCGGGAAGCTGTCGGTGAGCTGTGCGGTGGTTCAGCCCGCCGTGTGAAAAACGTGACCCGGGCCGGCTAGCCGCGTTAGCAGCAGGCATCGCAGTGAGCCACGGACCGTTTAACGCCACCTTTCTGTAATATTAACTCTGAATATTTACATTAAAGTGATTAATTTATGTGTTAAAGCTGAACGACATGGCGGCGGTTAGCTAGCAGCTAGCTGACACAGCTAAACTCCAACCGGGCTGGCCTGTTCACATCTCCTCATGTTCGTCTAAATTTACGCCAAAAAACACGTTTGGTTTATAAAATGTGATTTATTTGTTTTTTCGGGCTAGTTAAATCTGTTGTAATAAGTTCGGTTCATCTTTATCATGTGATAACCGTCAGATAAGCTAACTTTAGCTCCAACTAATGTGGGTTTAAAACAGCAAATCTCCCCTTTAACTGGTTTAAAGGTTATATGAAAGTGTTTTATTATCCAGAAATGATTAAATGTCTTTATTCAGACTGTTTTAGTTTATTTAGTCAGAGTTTATTAGCTTTTAAAGGGTTGGCTTCATCAGCTGAACTCTGGACTTTCTGAAGGTCCTGGATGATTTTATTTATGTTTATTAGTTTTGTTTCCAGGCTCAGTTCGTTTTGTTTGTCAGATCAATTGAATTAGTCTGAAAGGGCTTTAAAATACAGAGATCATATGTTTTATTGAGTTAAACATAGAAAAAAAACTTTGCTAATTAAAATCTAGACCCAGATATTGAGCCAGAACCAGAAAAAGATGCTTAAATGTTTTTTATTATTACATTAATACTATGAACCGACAGTCTGACCGGGTCCTAACGCAGAACCTAAAACATAAAAATCAGGATTTTGATAAATTACCTAATTTTCTGTCTGTTTGGGTGTGTCTCTTTGAACGAAACCCAGAACTAAATATTTACTCATTTCACAATAAAAGCAGCTTTTTCTTCCTGCTCGTCGTTCCTCTGGACCCTCAGAGATTAGAGATTTATCTTGAACTGGTGGTTCAGATGATTTAAAAACAGAAAACGAAAATCCAAGATCCAAAGCTGTGATCTAAGGAACCTGTATTTGGTGCTGAGAATCCAGTCCAGCTCTAACGAGCCTAGATCTTCATCATTTTTCTGTGTCCTGTCTGACAGTGTAGCCTTAAGAATTATCTTAATGCCAAAAAGAGTTCCTTTCACCAGTGGAGCATTACTGCTCAGTTCCAGGTGTTTTCTAGATTGATTAACAGATGTTCAGTCGTGTCTGCCTCCATTAAGAGCCAAAGTAAACCCAGGAAGTGAGCGCTCTGGTTCTGGTCCATCATCTCCTATCAGGGTTTCAGGTTCTGATCCAGGATGCTCCTGCTGGGCCTCATGGGAAATGTTTAAAGCGTTGGGGTGGAGGTTCTGATTGCTGCTCGCTCTGCCCACAGGTAAAGGAGGAAAGAACCGGCGACGTGGAAAGAACGAGAATGAGTCTGAGAAGAGGGAGCTGGTGTTCAAGGAGGACGGCCAGGGTGAGTTCTGCTGCCGGCCCGATCCGGACGATCCCAAACCACAGGAACCGGGGGGCTAAACGTGGTTCTGGAGCCGGTCCTGGTCCCTGCTGTAGAGAAATGCCTCCAAACGGGCTCGTCATAACGGCAATGTTCAGATCCGATACGTTGATGTCGGCCTAAATCCTAATTTTTCCGAGTCTTACCTGCAGAATCTTTGTGCAGAAAATGAATGATACACATAAACGAGTTTAAAGCTGGACTGAATTGAAAAGTTCAGCATAAGCAGCAGAGTGAGCTGCAGGTTCTTTGGCTCGGCGTCATGGTTCTGAACCCAATCAGCATGCCTCTGGTTCTGATGGTGTCGTTCAGATCGGGGCAAACTGCCTCGTCTCTCCTCCTGTAACGCAGGACGGCCGGCATCAGGTGCTGCCGAGGCTGCAGCTTCATCAGCCAGGGCCGGAACCAGAACCAGAACCTTTCCTGTACAGGTTTGGCAGTGGGCTTAAGTTTGAGGCTGGCGTAGTCCAACCTGGAGGCTGCAGCCCGTTGATGGATTTCACTGAGAGTTGATGTCACAGCCCAACACAAATCTGAAAAGTGCGGCGTGCTCTGATTAGGGCTACATTTACAATATAATCACAAAATTTTTCTCAAACGTTGCTGTTGCACCTTTATATATGATTTGTACTTACTTATTCATCATTATATGATTTGTACTTACCGTTATATATGATTCTTAGTTATTTATCGTTATATATGATTTGTACATACCGTTATGTGATTCGTACTTACTGGTCTATATGATTCGTACGTACTTAAGGTTATAAATATATTATTTATTCGTACTTAAGGTTATAAATATGATTTGTACGTACTTAACGTTATAAATATACGATTTGTACGTACTTAACGTTATAAATATGATTTGTACGTACTTAACGTTATAAATATGATTTGTACGTACTTAACGTTATAAATATGATTTCTACGTACTTAACGTTATAAATATATGATTTGTACGTACTTAACGTTAGAAATGTATGATTTGTACGTACTTAACGTTAGAAATATATGATTTGTACGTACTTAACGTTAGAAATGTATGATTTGTACGTACTTAACGTTATAAATATATGATTTGTACGTACTTAACGTTATAAATATATGATTCGTACGTACTTAACGTTATAAATATATGATTTGTACGTACTTAACGTTAGAAATGTATGATTCGTACGTACTTAACGTTATAAATATATGATTTGTACGTACTTAATGTTATAAATATATGATTTGTACGTACTTAACGTTATAAATATATGATTTGTACGTACTTAACGTTATAAATATATGATTTGTACGTACTTAACGTTATAAATATGATTTCTACGTACTTAACGTTATAAATGTATGATTCGTATGTAACGTTATAAATGTATGATTTGTACGTACTTAACGTTATAAATATATGATTCGTATGTACTTAACGTTATAAATATATGATTTGTACGTACTCACCGTTGTATATGTTGCACTTACTGACCGATTTTATTTGGTACCACGCGTTCTTGCTAACAAGTGTCAGTTATTTTTGCTGCTTGCGGTTGATGCAGAGAAAGATCAAAGTGAAATCCCAGTTAAGGTTGAAATAAATCGTGCAGCCTAGTTCTGATGCCTCAAATAAAACCCAGTTGAGCTTCAGAAGTCCCCTAACTAGTGTCTATCTGCTCTGGTTCTGATGCCTGAGAGGTTCTCTAGAGAACGTCCAGCATCATGGAGACCAGCAGACGGGGTTTCATGCTTCACTTAGTGGGTTTCTCACTACGTGTCCCGCTGGCTGTAACGGGTCACAGGGTGAAAGTAAAAGGTCCAGTTAGACGGTTCCCCCCGCTGACCTCTGGCTGACCCGCCCCCCCCTCGTCTCTTTCAGAGTACGCTCAGGTGATCAAGATGTTGGGCAACGGCCGCCTGGAGGCCATGTGCTTTGACGGAACCAAGCGGCTCTGCCACATCAGAGGAAAGCTCCGGAAAAAGGTAGGACCGGCCCGCGGGCCGCGTCAGCGCTTTCCATTCAGGAGCCGGCGCCGTGGTCGCTGGTTGGCTGTGAGGGTCACAGAGGTCGTGATCTCTGCTGTTTCTGTTCCTGCAGGTCTGGATTAACACGTCAGACATCATCCTGGTGGGCCTGAGGGATTACCAGGTGGGTTGGTACTGGTGTGGCAGGTCCAGATGGACCGGGACAGGTTCTGGTGCTTAAACCAGACCCACCAACCTGTTGTCTCGTTAAAATCAACGGTTGACGGTTCTGTTACGCCTCAGAGGCGCTGCCCGTAGGTTTATGTGCCGGGAAACGGGTCGGCGCCGGTTCTAACGGCTCGCCGTGTGTTTCAGGACAACAAGGCCGACGTGATCCTGAAGTACAACGCAGACGAGGCCCGGAGTCTGAAGGCCTACGGAGAGCTTCCAGAACACGGTGAGTTCGGACTCAGTCCCAGAGATAGAGCGGTCCGTTGGTGCTGGTTCCGTCTGAGGAAAACCTCAGTTTGAATATTTCGTCTCGTTTAATCAACACTGTGAACCCGGTTCTGCTCGGTATCAGAACCGGGTCTGCTGATCTGAAGAGAAAGTAGAAATAAACCCATTTACACCCAGATTAGTTCCCCCTGCGGTGCCATCTGGATCAGAACCGATGAGGTCGTTGTAACAGTAATGACCCAAACTGTCTTTCCTCCTCGCAGCTAAAATCAACGAGACGGACACGTTCGGACCTGGAGACGACGACGAGATCCAGTTCGACGACATCGGAGACGACGACGAGGACATCGATGACGTGAGTTCTGCTCCTGTTCGCCGTTTCCAGGCAGTTTGAACAGTTATGACCCGTTTTATGAGGGACAGGAGGGGGTTCTGGTTCTGCTGGTCCTCCAGTGTCTTCAGATGTTTGGTTCTAACCATGGTTATTGTCTTCCTTTGCAGATCTAAGGCGCCACGGCTGAAGGGGAAGGCAGGATTTTACTACAGACGCTCCGATTGGGATATTTTGAGCCGGTTCTGCTAATCCATCATTTTTTTTTTTTTTTATGATTATTATTATTAAAGATGAGCCTGTGATCCAGTTTATTAATGTTCTACGTGGTTAATCCAGTCGGTAGTCGTGCGTTTCTCTGGTTGAGCTCCATCAGCACTTTGGTTCTGAACCGGACCTGCAGCAGGACCACGGACCTTCTCCCAGGATCTGAGGCTTCACGGTTCGGCTGAAATATCCCAAACATCTAGATTTTTTTCCTGCGATTCAAGTTTATTTTTTTTATTATTTTCTGTCTCTGTCGTCCAGGAAGCTGTTCAGTAACGTAATCTCCTCTAACACGCCATCTTTTAAGCAAAGTATTTATGATTAATTTCACACCACGTGGGATTTAGACACTGAACCCAGTCTGATGGTTGGCGTTTTTACTGAAGGCAGCGGGAACGAGCCGGATGTTCTCTCTGCTCTGGACTGAACCGAACCGCGGATCCATCGCCAACGCAAACCCGTATTTGTCTGTTTTCCTGTTCTGCTGTTTCAGCCTCGGTAGACCAGCGGTTCCTAACCCTCCCGCTCCACACAACCTCCTATCAGAGCTATCTTTTACACATCTCTATAAGAATCAGATTCTATCTAAGCAGAATGCAGATTATTTTTATTTCCTGCCTCCGTTTGGGAACCTCTGTTCTACCCCTCATGGCGGCTTCTGGATGTTGTCGGTCTGACTCTGAGTACAGATGTGCTGTGATGTTTGACGGCTGGGTTTCCAATAAAGATCTTAACTCCTCTGACCCGGCGTGGTGCTTTTTGGGCGACCGGGTCGAGCTCGGAGATAAAATGGGAGAATGTGACTTAAAAGGTTTATTAAGAAGGTTAACACAACCTGGTGGAGGACGCTTTTTATGGAGCTAAAGCAGTGACAGCTTTTAGCTCCATGTCACTACAGTCCACTAGCTATATAAGCTAAAGAGGATGATATTAATGAAAATAATGCCCTTTTATGTGGTCGAGCAGCAGTACTTGACTAGAGCTTTCCATAAGTTCACTGCTGTACATGAAGATGAGTACTGGGGAAAAAAACTGAAGGTCCATGAAGGAGCCTTCAATTTAGCCCAAATCAGCAAAAACGGTGCCAATTTATAGCGACATCGTAGCTGAAGGAACTCTGCAGTGACAATGAAAATGTCTCTCATTGAAAAAAATCTGCAGTATAAAATGTGAATAGCATCAAAGTTGTTACTTTCTAACAATGTTTGACTTTTCAATTTTTAATTTTTCACTCCCAAATCCCTTCAATGTCGCATTTAGCTGTCACTGTTTTGGCGCCATAGCCTGGATGCTGATATTCTGATGGAATAATGGCTTTTTTCTCTAAAATAAATCCTCTAAACATAAACATAATATGAAGCACGATCAAATATGTTATGTAGAATTTTCCAAATAAAGCAGCTAAAAATGACTCGACTTGGACTCTTGGTCCGAGACTGGAGTCAAGGTAATATGATTACCGTTATAACGGAGTAAAGACTTTTATCTCCTTTAGTGAAGTAAAAGGAAGCTGAATGTTTTACTGTGAAAGGATGAGTTTTAATATTATGGGGTGTAAATAATTTGTTCATGGAGTGTCTTTAACGCTCAATTTAATGACTTGATCATTTGAGAGCAAAAGAAACGTAACTTTGCGCCGATATCATCTCGCTGCTAAGCTAGCTGCTGCGTTACCAGCACTTCCGGTTGAGACCGTCAAAATAAAAGCACTTCCTGTTCCGTTCAATAAGAGGTTAAAACGTTTTCCTTCCTACAGTTTGTCTAGCGTTGTAATTTATACCTTAAATTTGAACATCTTTACTATTTAGAATTGAGAGCAAACGTTTAAAATACGGATTTAGAAAATAATTACAAATATTAAAGCTTGGTGCTCAGAAGAAAACCCTCCAAACCAAATTTTTAATGCGATAAACGGCTGTTAACTTGTACATTCGAGACAAATAGCATTTTGATTAATCAGAAATTCAACATTAACAGCTTTGCTTAGCAGAAAAGTACTTTATTCAAGTGTACTGCGAGTATACTTATTACATAAAATGAGGCAGTGTACTTTTTTATAAGCTATAGTAAAGTATATCGCAATTAAGTATAAACAGAAGTCTAGGACTAAGTAATCCTACACTAATACTAAGACTTAAGCTTACACATAAGATAAGCATTCCTTGATGGGGAAATTTGGGTGTGACAGGGGCAAACAGTGATGAGAAAAGAATACAAGTAAACTGTCTAAAGTTAGTTCTAAAGAAAACACTCAAAGTAGAAGGGTAAATAAATTGACCGAAGGAAAAACAAAATTAACTTCCAAGTGTACTACTTTTTGCTAAGGGTTTAAATATTCATGTAAGAATTTAATTTCTCAAGGACAAACCAGAGGTCAGGATTCCTGACCTACAGCGATGTAGTTAGAGGTGACCTGGTTGTTGGGCTTTTAATGAGGAAATTTATCTAAATTAATGAAGTTCTCTGCCCTCAGACAAGCACAACAGGTTTTCTTTTTATTAGGTCTCTTTTCCAATCTTTAACATGTCAACCTGACGGAGGCATCTAAACCCTTATAGGTGAGGAAAATAAACCAGATTCCCAGTTTTATAACATGTTTTATTAGAAACCACCTTTTAAAAGGACATTACTGCACATGTTAACCTTTGTTCTGCAGCAGACGTCTTCCAGCTACAGCAAATTTAACCTCTTTAACGGTAAAACAAAGTAAAGCTGGAGCCCGGTGCGACCCGCTGGTGCCACCGGGGCGACGGGCCGGTACCGTCTGACCCGTCCTGAGACGCAGCAGCTCCTCAGAACCTCCTCACCAGTTTGGACCTGCAGCAGAGATGGATCGACCTTTAACCACATTTTATTCCAAATTTCAGATTTCACCAGAGAAAAAACACAATGACATAAATGATTATTAACAATTTCCCATTTATTGATATTAAAACGGGTAAATAAACATGGAAAGCACTGATGGCCTCATTTGGTCCTTTAAGTGCAGTAAACGGACGCTTCCTGAGCTTTTCCGTTCCTCACAGGGCTGGAAGGTGAAGTCACCTGCAGCGTTGCTGTGCATGTTGTGTCTCTGGTTTCCATACGGATGATTCCTCCGCTGTGGACCCATGTTGGGTCGACTATAAGCGCCTCTCCTTGATCCCTGCAGGAGAACAAAACCAATGTTTGCTTCGTGTCTGGAGGCTGAAATGTTTAACAGGTCCATGAAGGCGTCGTCTTACCCTCCCCATGCTGCCTTCTCGCCTCCTGTTCTGCTCCCCAGGCCAGCCTGAGAACCCTTCATGGTCCATGGGAGGCGTCAGGTCCGGCTCGCTGAAACAAACCCAAAGGATAAAGTTGTTTTTAGGGCCGGGAGCTGTTTCACTTCAAGTTTTCTCCTCATGATGCAGCGGAGACGTTGATTAAAGGCATTTTGTTGGCACCGTCACAAATCGGCAGATTTTAAAGGAGCTATGAGTAATACTGACACCTTGTGGCTCAAATCGGTACAACAGCATGTCAGTCACAACAATCTAATCTGCCGTTTTTAAACAGTTTTTTGCTGTTGTGAATTTTTACCTCAACAGGACATGAATATGATGTTTTATTCTGTTTTATTTCTGCTCCGCTTCTCTTACTGGCCTCCATGTTTACAGGCTGCTGCTCTGTAGCCAAGATAAAATACCAAATGATGCGCTATGCTTTGGGAACTCTCATCTGATTGGCTCAGGAACCAGGAAGTAAACACGGGCTACAATGTGACAAAGACGTTGTTGATGGAGAGGATTGATTGTTACTTAACATCCTGGGTGAGAAATGAAAATGATTTAGGTTGATTTTACAGTAAATATCTGACTTATTGCTCCTTTAAGGTAAATTTATAATTTCTTCACTTATTTTTATGGATTCCTTTCGTCACGTTTTTACAGTAGAACAGGAAATGAACCTCACTTAGTTCCATAAAACAGATTATGTGTGCAGAGCGGTTCCCCAGCAGCAGGGTTGGTTTATTCCAGAGGTTTAAGTCTCACCTGACTGACTCCTGGACGAAGCTGCTGCCCGGTATGGTAACTCTAACCGCCTCCAGCTTCTCCTGCCTCCTCCTCTCCAGGTTGTGCCTGAGGTCACCGGGGCCTCGCAGCGGCTGCTTGCTCATACCCTGCCGGCGGGGAACCCATGCGGTCAGGAAAGAGCCGCCCAGTGACGGCTGATTAATCGTTAGCGTTGTCCTCACCTGCATGGAGTCCAGTCTGAAGAACAGAGGCTCATCATCGTCCTCGTCGTCGTCGAGCAGCGAGTCCAAGTTTAAACTGAAGCCTCTGTGAAAAGTTCAGAACAAAAGGTTCTGGTATCGCGTCGTCTGCAATGTGACGAGCTGAAACGGCCAATAGGAAGCCAGAGTGAGATCACGTGAGCTTACCTGTTGAACCTCTGGTTCAGCGTGAGCTCCTGCAGCTCCTCCCCAGAGTGGCCTCCTTTCTGGGGAGCAGAGAAGCGCTCGTTGAGGGAGACCCCGTCGCCTCTGAAGTACTGCTCTGTAAAGACCACAAGCATTAAGGTGAGCGTTCCTCCTGCAGCGTTTAAACGTTCTAACGCTCGTTACTGATGCGTTACATCTGGTGCTAAACTGGCATCATTTCAGAAACAGACCATGTGGTCCACCCCTGACTCAGCTCAGCCTTGGTTATGGATAGTGTTGCACCGATGCCATTTCTGGACCCTGATACCGATACCCGATACCTGGCTGTGCAATATTGGCCGATACCGATGCCATCTGTGTGAAATTGATGTATGTATATATGAAGAACTGCATACTACTTAGGGTAGTAGAACTTTATATTGCCTACCTGGAATGGGTGACAATAGTTGATTAACTTTTGGCTCTCAAATGCCAAAATAGTGAAACATTGGTGAAATTATAACATGTATAATAATAGTGCAACAGTAAGACAGTAAAATTACATTAATAATTTAATAATCTCTTTTAAACCCTGAGTTTTGGCTCTCAAATGCCAAAATAGTGCAACTTTCATGAACTTATATAACATGTATAATACTAGTCGGGAGAGAGAAGGCTGCGTTCAAGTGACATAAAAACATCAAAATGGTATCGGTGCCTATTTGTTGGTACTCGCTGATACCGATACCATTTTAGTGCTGGATCGGCGCCCCGCCCCATACTGGTATCGGTATCGGTGCAACACAGCAGGACAATGATCCAAAGCAGGTCCTCTGAAAGGCCAAAAAACCCTCAAAATTCAGGTTTAGGAGTGGCCTAGTCAAAGTCTGGAGTGTGAAATAACCGGGGATTCAGCTCAACATGGTGGCTGAATTAAAAAAATGCTGGAAAGTGGGTCTACATCCTCCTGAGTCCCTACAGTCAGCCAGAGGAGCCAGGGTGAGTTTTGGGTCTGTTTCTAAATGTCATGGAAACATTTAAAAAGCAGGAACAGAAGAAACGTGTTGGAGGAAGTTCTTCCTCGACCCTCTGCGTCAGACTAACCTTTGACGAAGTGCACCAAGGTGATGATCTCCTGGGCGAAGGTGCCGCTGTGCGAGGCCGTCTCCCGGTACGTCCCAGAATGCTCCAGCAGCGGCAGGAAGTCGAGGCGCTGGCGGCCCACGTTGACCAGGTCCAGAGACAGCTGGCGGTCTGAGGAGTAGCAGAGAGGGCTGCCGAGGAAGAGCGAGGCCGGTCAGACAGGAACCCGTCTACAGCACCAAACCTCGCATCGTTGCTTTTTATTAAAAGAACTTAGAGACGTTTTAATGTTTAAAGCGGCTGGAAGTTTATCTGAGCTACAGACCAGGAGACTCTGCTGAATAAGAGGAAACCAGAGGAGCCAGGAGGGTTCACACAGGTTCTCCTTTAAATCAACAGCCTCACTCTGCTGGAAACATGAATTATTGGGTTTATTAAAACCTCCTTCTGACTGTAGAGTGAGCAGAAATGGAGAAAAACAGATCTTACCTTACCCAAAAACTCACCTTTGCTGACTTCCACAGGTAACTGTAAACAGATCAAAGCTAAAGACAGCAGGCTGTTTTGGTTCTAATGTTTAAAGCTTGCTTTAACGAGCTTAACGAGGCTCTGAAGGTGAGCACTGGGTGAAAGTTCACACTTCTTTTAGTTTCTCATGGGTTCAGGTGGACTTCAGCTGCTGGTCCAGATCCACCAGAGTCCAGGAGGACGCAGCAAAGATCATGGTTCCTCTTCCTCCTCCATGTGGAGGAACGGGTGGAAACAGCAGAGCTTCTGGGTTCTTCTGATCGGGTTTGCAGAATAAATCTGGGCCCGGTTCTGCGGTTCTTCAGCGTGTCGAGTCCATTCCTCCGTTCATCAAAGCCGCAGCATCTTCCTCAGAGCTTTAGGTGAATCCACATCAGCAACGTTTCACTCTGAGCGCTCACTGGTTTCACTCGTTTATCCAGAAATGATTCATGCTTGATGCCTTCCAGATTTCTGCCAGTGGTTCTGGTTCTGGCAGGACGGATCTTCCCACTCATGGACCTGAAGGCCCTGAAGAGAGGAAACACCAGCGGATTCCTTCTGAGCGTCAGGAGGAGGATCGGAAATCTTTAAGGAAAGATTCATGCGAAGAGCTGCCGTCCATCATCGTCATCTTCATCATCGTCTTCATCATCACGGAGGCTTAAAACTTTCCTTTGTGACAAAGATTCTAGTCAGAGTGGCTCATGTTACCCTGAGCTACCTCTATAGTTATGCTGCTATAGGCTTAGGCTGCTGGAGGACATCAGGATCCATTTCTCTCACTCTGCTGAATTCTCCTACTGCTCTCCAATCTGCATTGTTTGTTGTTATTTCAGTTTTTAACTTTCTGTTCTCTCTCATTTTTCTCTTCGTAGAAGGTACACCTGGTCTGGCGTTCTGTTAGCTGTGACATCATCAGGGGAGGCAGATCATCCTCTATTACCATCTAACATAGAAAGTACTCCTGGGTCAATGTGAGCTTCTGTGCTTTCTGTGTCTCTGCTCTGTCTTCTCTAAGCCCCAGTGGGTGGAGGCAGATGAGCGTTCACACTGAGCCTGGTTCTGGTTCTGCTGGAGGTTCTCCTCCCTGTTAAAGGGGAGTTTTCCTCTCCACTGTGGCTTCATGCATGCTCAGTATGAGGGATTGCTGCAAAGCCATCAACAATGCAGACGACTGTCCACTGTGGCTCTACGCTCTTTCAGGAGGAGTGAATGCTGCTTGGAGAGACTTGATGCAACCTGCTGGGTTTCCTTAGAGAGGAAACTTTCTCACCAACCTGGAGGATCTGATGGAGTCTGACTTTGGAAAGAGCCTTGAGATGACGTGATGTGAGTTGGCGCTATATAAATACAATTTAATTGGAAAAGAGTTTGGAAAGAGCCTTGAGAGGACATGTTTCATGAATTGGCGGCATGTAAAAAAGTTGAATTGATTCTTTAGTTTCAGTAAAATCTCTTCCTTCCATTGGCCGAAAAATAAAAATGCGTTTCATCGTTTCATGAGATCCAGAAATCTTTCAGCACGGCTACAGATGCTGGTTCCGTTCTGGTCATTGTGAAGCAGGCGAGAACAGCGTTGGGTTTGGATCATCGTCCTGAGGCGGACATTTCCAGTAAAAAGGTTTCTGTGAGCAGAGTGAAGAATGGTCCGCCACGTTTTACTTCAGTACGTCTGGATCACACTGAGCCAGCGTTCCACCAGCCGGTCGTCTACGGGACAACCGGGTCAAGCGGTACTTCTGCGATCAGACTCTGCTGAGCTCCGGTCCGTTTGGATATAAAACCTTTAAACAAGGAGCTTCTGGTCTTTGATGACTCTTGTTTCCTCAACAGTCTCCAACATCTCGTGATTACCCTACTAGACGTTTCTACTCAGCAGGTTCTGAGACCACTCGACCTGTGTGGCCCGTCTCCCAGAGGTTCTGTCAGAACAAGTCCAGTTCCAGCTGCAGCCAGCTGGACTCAGGCAGCTCCACCGGGAAAATCGCTTCTTCAATGTGATAAGGAGGTTTGGCATCAGCTCCGAAGTTCTTCCAGGCAGAAGACTACGAGGTCTTCTCTTCAGGAAGACGTTATGGACATCTTTAGGGAAGGAAGGGTCTCCCTTCTTCCACCGGTTCTGTTCTGATCGAAGGTCTTCAGGCCAGGATTTGCCCACGTCACAACTCTGCCATCTTCTCCGGGATCGTATCTTCTGGGATGGATCTGATGGCCAGTGAAGGTTGGTCGTGTTTATGGGTCAACGGACGCTCTGCCTCAACATGGGTCTGTTCCACTAGACTTCAGCCCGACTCAACGGCTCGTCAACGTCCGTCAGAGCAGAACTCGTCTTCTTCTGGATGTTCGTCTCATGCCGCTCCTTGTGTATCTGTGGTGGGATCCATTCCAGCTGAACGCAGCTCCAAACGGCAGAGAGGGAACTAGAACCCAGCAGAACCTCTTTGGTTGACTGAGGGACCAGTGAAGAGTGATTCTGGTAGAGAGGACAATGGCGTCTTCTTGACATCGACTCAGTGACGATCCTAAAAGATTCGCGTCCAACTTGAGCTCAACGTGGAACCGGGTTCTTGAGGAGTTCTGGAGGTCCAGCTCTTCTGCTCCGGTTTGTATCGTTGGAGAAATCTCTGTTCTCCTTTTGAACCTTTAGTTGAAGCTTGTGTGAAACATCCTGAGGGATGCCGATCTGCTCCGGCAGCTTCCCAACATTTTTCCTCACTGAACCGTTTGGATCATGGAGACGAGCTGAGAGCAGCTCCTCGTTAGGAGAACATCGCGATATTAGACCTTGAGTTTCCTCACATCTCTTCCTCCACCATCATCATCATCATGGTGTCTCCTCCATTCTCATCACTGTCACTGAGACCCAGAGATCCTTCGTTCCAACCAGCTGAACTATTGCAGCCCATTAAACCGGCTGGTTCTGGCGGTCCGGCGCCGCGTATAGGTACTGAGAGGACGTTCTAGATTCGGTCCATTGTGCAGCTCTACCTCTTCGTAGTTTCTTTGAGACAAAGTAAATGTGAACTTTCCCCCCTCCCCCCCGGCCACCTCTTACCTGTTCTTGTTAACGGGTCGACTCATGTCCACCTTGATGGTGAGCGTCTCTTCGGTTATCACCGTCACGTTATCGGTTTGCGGATCGTTCCAGCCTCGGTTCCTCTGAGCGGGCCCTTTAGGGTCCGGGTGGTCCCTGGGCAGGCTGCGGTCCAGACTCCTGGATCTGCCGTGCGTCCACTGA
Source organism: Fundulus heteroclitus (assembly GCF_011125445.2). NCBI lineage: Eukaryota > Metazoa > Chordata > Actinopteri > Cyprinodontiformes > Fundulidae > Fundulus > Fundulus heteroclitus. The sequence goes on from NC_046381.1 coordinate 40,482,533, forward strand.
GGGGGGAAGTCTTCTTCGTCTTCCCAGGCAGGAACCTTCTCAGCAGGTTCTCTATATTCGTCCCTGATGGGCGTGTAGCCTCGCCTCGGCTCCCCCTGAGGAGCGTCTTGGTATCGCGGCTGATTCCTCTGGAGTCCACCCCGTCCTCTTGGACCCTGGTTGTACCTCCCCCTTCCTCTCCCCCGGTAGTTTGCAGGGGCTCCTGGGTTACCATATCTCTCGGTGTTTGGACTTCTCCTTGGTTCCTGATAGTGGGAGTCTCTTGAGTCATCTGGGAAATGAGCCCCTCTGGAGTCCTCCCTGTCAATGGGCCGGCTGGCGGACGTCCTGAAACGTTCCTGGGAGGAGCCCGCTGAGCGGGGACTCCTCTGCCGGTCAAAGTTAGCATCGTAACGTCTGCGATCTTCAACGTTTTCGAGCGGCGTCAGATTCCTGCCACCTTCTACACCGTGATAGCGCTCGGCACCGAATGGTCCTGAGCGTCCCGAGTCTTGGCGGACAAGGGTTCCCCGACTGCGGCCTCTAAACCCACCTCTGGGTCTGTCCGCAGAGAAACCACGGTCTCCAAAGTCCTGCAGAACCCTGTACCTGTGGTGGCACAAGAGGAGGTGACACGGTTCAGAAGGTAAACATCTGACTTCTAATTCACTCTTGAATTTAGCTCTTCAGAACAACAGAAGACGAGGAGTTTTAATCTGACCTACAGGAAGTTTGACGTAACATGCATTATTTTCTGGTTTTACAGATTACATAGAAGTGGGTAAACGCCATGCAGTATTTTCTACTATATTCATGAGTGAAAAACAGGAACTAAACAGAGAGGGATCCTCAGCTACGGAACACAGGACAGGAGAGAATCCTTTGAACGCTTCATTTCCAGACTTTTTCCCCAAAGATTTACCCCGGATGATCGGCGGCTTCCATTTCTCGTCGCGGTCTTTTAAAAGGAGGACGCTGGTTCTCTCTTTGTCTACCTCTGTCCGGGTGTTGGGGGAACCTTCCTTCTCTCTCCAGGTCTTCAGCTCGCTGGTCTCCTGACCTCATACCTGGACTAAAGTCTCTGAATCTGCCCGGCTCCTCTCTCCTCCATCCCATTCCCGCCTTCCTCTGTTGGTGGTCTGTAAACGACCTCGGCGGCGATCCTCTGACTCCCTGCGGCGGCGGCTGGGGTGCACCCCCCCTGTCGTCACACCTCTGAAAGTCGTCCCTGAACCCCCCCCTGAAGCCTTCATCCTGTGGGGAAAACCTGCGGTTCTCAGAGCGCATCGTGTCGTGGTGGGGCGACGGCCTCCAGGGGTGAAACTCTTCGTGGTCTGGATGTCGCCGGTGACGAAAGGGCGCGTCGCCCCGGGAAGGAGATCTTCTGGGGCCTCCTGGGTACCGTTCCTCCCTGTAGGGGTCCATAAAGTCTTCGGGGCCCTCTCTGGGGTGGGGGCCCCTGTCCCGAGGAGTCCCATCCAGTTCAGCGATAACTTTGTGGGGATCAAAGTCAGGTTCCTCCCAGGGAAACCTCCTAGAACGGGCGCAAAGCAAACCAACGTCAACAGCTGTGGCACGATAAGAAAAAAGATGTTTGTGTTTAAGGTTCTTTAGTTTGGCAGGAATTAAATTAATTTACCTATAACGAGGCGACATAGACCTCGGTCTTGACATGTTTGTAACCTGAAAGGGAAGCATGTGATACTATTTAAGGGCACAGAACATTAGCTACGTTTACATGTACAACAATTCAAGATCGGATTAAAATGTGTTTGGATTAAATAATCGGATTGTACCATTTAGATGGGGACACAATCAATTAATCCCATCATAATGTGCCTGTTTATGCACCTGGCTTTATTCAGAATAGAACCGCTCTGACATGTCCAGTTATAAAATTCCTGTTAAAAAAAACACAGAAGAAGAACTTCCGTCTTTGCTAAACAACAAAAATAGCAAACAAAAGCGGTTTTGTACGACTTAGCTAACTTTTTCTGAAGAAATGTATAAAAGCTTCTTAGAGCTGAGTTTTTGTGGAAAAATTACATTAAACAAAATACTGACTCCAATGAATCTTGATCTTTAAAAACTGATTTTGCTGCATGAACCGCATTAGAAAGTATTCCAACAAACCTCTGGCTCCTTTGTCCCAAAAATAAATCATCCCTATGAAGACGAATACAGCAGATCTGCCCCAAATCACCACAGAGCCAATGTTTCAGTGGCTTAGACGTAAAATGTTAAACACCAAACCTCCGTGCTAAGTCGGACAATCCAGGAAGAAAAAGATCCTGGTAATACCCCCGCCCCCCCACCACTCACTAAGGCTCTTATCAACTAATAGGTGTCAGCAACTCATTAAAAACAGGATCGCTTTCTGTTACCGTCGACACATCCAGACGTTTTAATTCTGATCTCTGTTCTAAACACGCTAGTAGAAACATTATGTAGGGCTGTCATAAACTATTATTTTAGTAACCCAGTATTCTGCCGATTAATCGGATTAAAAAATACTGACAATCTGCAGATTTTTCACATAATTATTTAAGCTTGTTGTATGAGAAACAGAACTAAAGGGAAAAAAATGCAAATTAGCAAATAATTCAATTATTTTCTGAATAACAAGGATAAATCTGCAGCTAAAAAGCTCTGGGATCAAAATGTTAAAAGCTCAGTCCTTTCTAGTGGACTTAATAATAAAAACGGTCATAAACAAAAAATGCATAAAGTTTCACTTGCATATTACATTCTAATTCTATTCATATAAAACAGAACTCAGGGTTTCCTCAGGGATTTTTTAAACCATGGTGTGACGTCATCATCTCATTTGCATATTTCTTCATATATTTGTGACCCAGGCAGGAGAGCTTTTATCAAGATAAAAAGTTATTGAAATATTAGCTTTATAAAATGATTTATATATATTAATGCTACTAAATAAAATAAACTGTACCAAACAGACAGATATGGCCAAGTTCACACAAAGTGAAGGAGGTAAATAAGTGATTGAAGCTGAGTGTGAATCAAATTCAGGGAATTATTTTAGTGCAACAGTTTCAGAGACAAAAAAATAAGACTTTTTAAAAAACTATATTTGTGTGACGAGGCAGCAGCAGCTGTGGTGCGCCTGTGAGAGAGCGCTGAGGGAAGTAGGAACTCTCCTAGCAGATCTCACTGCTGCCTTAATACAGTGACTCCAGCATGACTGGTGCTTTGGTAAAGTCACCATTAAAACAAAAAAGTCATTGTTGCTTTTTGAAAGCAAGTTGCTATATGCGTCTGAAAAGTGGCTAAATAATGCAACAAACCCTAGGGGAAAAACGATAAAAGTTTTCCCCGTCTACATGACAACACCTGGATGTTTTCAAAACGTTACTCTGGTACCCGTTTTCTAGTCGTGCCGTTTTCAGGGAAGACATACACCGTTGTGATGTCCATGGACAGTAGAACAAAACTTTAATGTTTAAACCAACAAACCCTGTGGAGTAATCAGGGCCTGAGTTTCTTCATGAGTCTGTTTTTTAAACAATCATGATTCTCCTCTGAAGCCCTTAGCTCTTATCAAGACAGAACGGCTCCACAAGACACTCTTTCAGACTTTAAGTCTTTAAATGCTCTCGTCCCTCCAACATTTCTAGGTTTTTACAGCCATATGTGCCCCCCACCGCCCTCTTAGATCTACTGCCCCTGTCAGCTCAGAGAAACAGGAAGCTCAGAGGAGACCACGCCTCCCCTCCTCTGGAACAACCTGCTGCTGCACATCAGCCAGGGTTCATTTCTTTCCTCGTCCCTTTTCAGTCCACCCTGGACCTCTGATGATAAAACACATCACTGATCCATTTAAGCTTTAAAAACCACGCTTCAAAACAATCACTAAAATAATAAACCCCGCTCTAATGCTGCGTTCAGACTGAACGCCTTTTGAGCATCAGGTTTACGTGCAAAGTCTATGGTGGTTGGCGGACGGCCTCAGGGGGCTTGGAGATTATATTATGTTATTCAGTATATGAAGCCAAGCCACTCTCTAGATTTCATCTGCAAAGAGTCCGGTAGAGGAAAACAGCAGGAGCCACTTTGGCAGACGGAGCGTTGAGGTTCTGGACAGCATGTTGGACTTTTATGTGTACAGGCGTCCAAATTGAGACGTTGGACACCTGTTTGACGCTGGAAAGACGTTTGGTCTGGACACAGCATAACCCAGTAATATAGTGTATTAGTTTATTAAACTGCTATAGAGCAGCTGTAACTGTTTAATTAGCTCATGTAAGGCTGGTCTACATCAGAAATGACCAATATCCCATTTTACCACGGTAAATATGGCCTTTGGGCTAAATAAAGAACTAAAACAAGTTCATTAACTGGCATTTATTAACCGACTAAAAATGGACAACATTCCTATAAATGTCATATTTACTTTTTTTTCTACTTTGTCCATTTTTTTGTGATTTATGGGTCACAACCTTTTCAAGGTTTGAATGTAATCTGACGTGCTTACATCTAAAAACATATATATATAAATAAAACATATTTACACATATAAAGTAATTAGCAGGGATTTAAAACTATTGCACTGTGCTTTTTTGAGGTACTGTTATGTGGGCAGTAAACTACAGACGTTTAATTTTTTCTTTTTTTAGTTAGCTCCTAATATAAAGAGACCTAGCCCTTTTTTCTGCAGACAGAAATGTAAGAAGTCTCATTGGGTATTTTAAAATAAGAATAATTAAAAATGTTGGCGATAGCAGTTTAATAAGCCAGTAATAAACACATAATTTTACACATTAGCCCAAGTTGTCTGTGCTAGCTTTAGCCACTTAGCAGCTAACGTTTAGCCGTCCGGTTTCTTACCTTGAAACGTCGAGCTACGGCGGCTAACGCTGCGCAATGCGAGAACAAACAAAACGAAATATATGGTTATGACAGCCTAAAGAATAAGAATACAACCTTTTATGTTAGATTTATTAGCATAAACTCGCTAAATATGTCAAATAATATGTTTAGCATAGCAGCAAATGGCTGCAGAGTGCAACTAACCAACCGCCGGAAGCAGTTGTGCCGGCGGTTCCTTCTCCCTTTTCTTCTTCTTCGTCTTCGACTCTTTCCAATGTTTTCAGGTGCATATCGCCACCTACCGTACCGGAGTGTGTAACTTCAGGATTTGTTCTTCAGGTTACATTCTCAAATAAATAAATAAATAAATAAATAAATAAATATATGGATTAAACATTTATCTTTAAGAAACATAATTATCTATAACTACCCTTCCCTTATTTTTCATTAACACCTAATATTCCTTCCAAGATTCATCCCCGTCCCAACTCATACATCCTATCACGCATAAAACTTCTCATAATAATATTTGCTACACTTCAAAATAATATGTTCTACAGCTGGAACACCACAGACCTCACATTCATTAGATGCACACTTAGCCATTAAATAAAGAGTTGATTTTAATCCTGTATGCCCCAACCTTAACCTTTAAACGATTACTTTCTCTCTTCTTCACTTTACTTTAAAGATTTTCGCCCTTAATTGATTTTTGTATTCTGTAGTAATGTCTTCCTTTAGTATCAGTGTCCAATTTCTCCTGCCATATGTTCCTCACTACTGTTCTAATTCATGATTTAGCCTCAACCTTTCCAAACAGAACATTCATTATGTTGTCATTTCTTTAATTTTAATGCTCTTTTTGCAATCTCATCTGCCTTTTCATTTCCCTGTATGCCAACCTGTGCAGGAAGCCAACAGAATTTCACATCAATTCCAGCTCTTTGTATTCTTAAAAGTAAAGTAAATATTTTCATTAACAAATCACTTTTTTCTGTTTCTTCTGAAATCAAGCTGTTCAATGCTGCTGTAGAGTCCGAGCAAAATTTCCTGGATCTTTCGAACCATCAGTAAATAATATCAGATACTTTTAGTAATTTCTCTTCACATATTCTTGTACCATACATGCAGTATTATCTAGACATCTTTCACACCATTCTCTCTTCTTTTCTACAAGCTGTAAGTGAACACTGGGAGAAACACATGGAGGAACATTTCCCCACGCAGCGTTTGGTCCACATTCTAAGGTATTTAAACCACATTTTACTGCTTCTGTATTATTAGTCCACCCAAATCCTTTATGTTTACTTTGTAGGGAATATTCCCAACATTCACATAAAACCTTTGTTTGAAAATCCAAACCCCAGCTGTAAAGTCTACCACCAATACCCATTTATTCATTTTAATCATCGGCCCTTCTGTCCACATCAAATCATAAGCTTTCTTAATATCAAAATATACTTCTTCCCCAGTAGTTCAGCTTTTTCCTCGTTTTTAATTGCCAGATAGTCTCCATCTACTAAGAGGGATTTTAGCTTTTTTTTCTTTTCCAGCTCATCTTTTTGATCATTGGCCAATTTTATTTCTTTACCAATGGAAGAGCAGAAGTTTCTCCATGCGTTCTTTTTATATATATTTTTTTATTATTTTCCTTACCATACCTCTCTTTCTTTGATAATCAATGCTATGATTTGGATTTAAATGAATATAGATTCACATAATCCTGATGGATGCTTTCCAATAACTTCAAGAGTTGTGTGATCTGAGCTGAGACGTGTAATAACAAACCCCTGGTTTCATCTTTTCCTGATTTCCTCGCTTGTCCTACACATTGTTTATAGCGTTTTCCTGTATCATTTATTTCTCAATATTCCTACCAAACTTTTTAAAACTAATTATCAATTATCATTTGGTAATGGAATCTGAAGTCTAATGTGAATTTTTGGTGTGAAGTTTGAACAGATTATAATATATTCAGTTAATTATAGCTTTCCTTGTTGACTTATTTGATTTCTTACAAAAACTGATAAACCATCAGAAGCTATCAGAGACGTTGGACCACTCTGTTCTTCCATCCAATTTAAACTCTAGAGTATCGCCACTAACTCAACTCAATATACTGATAAATTATCTGTATTTCTATTCTTCACCCTGAGCCCAGCATATTTACACAGAGCTGAAGGTTTTCCAAAAATAAAACATGTAAAATCTTATTTATGGTGTAGGGTAACTCTAATTATTAGACACCTGTTGTGGGAAATAATAACTGATCCCTGTTACTTATCAAAGGAAATGGTGATTCCATGCTGTAATGTTTCCATTCACTCCACTCATAAAGGCAAATGAAAGTACTGTTAATGTTAAATGAAATTGCATTGCACTCAAAATAAAATATATTAATTAATCACCAAGTGTTAGATATTAGCTTCCTTGGTAAAAGTCATTTTTGTCAACCTAAATGTTCTTTTTCACCAGGTTGTAATATGTTGAATCCTTTCTTGAATGTAATGTTTGTTGCATGTTTTCCAGTCTTTACGTAGGTGTAATTAATGTATAGCACAGAAATAAATTACCTGAATCTGCATTATTAACCAAGATGGAAGCTACAAAAGGAATTTGTCTTCGGCTTCCAGTCAGATTCCTTGTTTGGGTAAAGTCAACTTTAAGACAGTTTAATTTGGTCTAGTTTATGTTTGCAATCCTTTAAAAGTCTAAAAGTTTGAAGCTATACCAACATTTGTTTCCACTCCATTTTTTGTTATAAAAAAGGCAATTTTTAGCAAATATGTTTAACTTTTTTAAAAGTCTAAAATCTACAGTTTTTCTAACAATAAATAAGTATACTAGTACAAAGTCTTGGACTAAAATCCATATTTCTGTATTATTCACAAACACCCAAACACGACTTTTTACTCACAAGAACCGGTCTCCTTGAAAATATCCACAGCAGATTCCTCCTAGTGAACATTTATTTCTCTCTGTAATCAGGCAAAACCACCAAGAAGGAAACTTTATGCCCAGCAGGAGTCTGAATATCAGTGAATATTTGTTTATCCCGTTCTAACCGTTCCATTTTGCTGATCTGGAAAGTCTGAAAAAAATTAAAACAATCCATGTTTACTGAAAGCTTTTTATATTAAGCTCTGAAGTGTAAGCCATGTTGGAAACCTTAAATTGGAACCATTCATGTTATTTTATCTACAATAGTTTTTTTTGCATTCCTGGTTTCTCTCTGAGTTTAAAGAACTGAAAGAATCCAGAAGCTGTTTACTGGAACGTGGGCGCCGGCCAACGGCTGCTTCTGATTGGCTGAGAGGACCTCCATGACGCCTCCTCCCCAGGCTGTCAGAGCTGAGCAGCTGATTCAGAACAGCACAAAGCTCACCGAGCTGCATCAGAACCAATAAAATGTAACAGAGCAGTTTTTTTGTGCATCATACATTTAGTTACACTGCAAAACAGGGAACTCAAAGTAAGTAAAATTTTCTTGAAATGTTTGTATTTTTCCTTGATTTGAGCAGCTAAATAAGACTATTTGCCAATGGAATAAGATTTTTGCACTTAAAGCAGAAACAATTCATCTCGTTCATTTTATTTCAAGTGCAGAATAGCTAATAATCTTATTTTAGGTTAAAGATACTCATCCCATTGGCAAATAGTCTTATTCAGCTGTTCAAATCAAGGAAAAATATACTCATTTCAAGAAACTTTTACTTATTTTAAGTTCCCTTTTGCAGTTTATTTTTTAAAAACTAAATAAAAATAAAAAATGTGGACAATTTTCACCATGGGCCAGACATCCCTGAAGCCAGAACCAGGACCGGCCAGCACAGGTGACCTCTGAGGAGGCAGAAATGCTGTTTAAGCCGAACCTGGTGAGACGTTGAGGTGTGGAGGACCGAGCTCACAGAGACACAGGAGCTTCAACGTCTGACCCAAAACAGGCGCAACCTTTTCTGATCCATCCTTGATGTTCTGGTTCGGCTTGTTGGAAGTCCGGGCCTCACAAGACGGAAGGTTCCTTCCTTTGTTCTGCTTCTCCCAAACGTTTCCCCTTCAGGTTTTAGAAACCCAAACGATTTTTTTAATCTCCTTGGCAACAGGAGGAAAAAGCTAAACCTCATCAGCTTAGATAATATATGTAACCATGGCAACACTGTATTAGGAAAACACGCAATATTGTTTAATAGGAGGATGATTTAGATTTCCCCCATTTTCCTCCTTCTTTTGTTTTCCATCATAGCAATTTAATTATTAAGATCATTAAGATCCGGTGTGGTCATAACAAACAGTAAAAGTCCATTCAGCCAAGTTTTAATGCGTGAATTATTATAGCTGTCCTACTATTGCATCAAGTCATTTGTGATTGAGTATAGAGCCTTATTTAGAAAGTTTGTTATTCAGAAAAAGAATATTTTTTTATTTTACTTGATTAAATAATCAATAAATTGACCGTAGAGTGATTATTAAGGAATGTAGTCGATTATGTGTACTTATTTTTGATTGATAAATAAATCTTATTTCTGAGAAACAAGCAGAATCTCTTTGATTCTTTACATTTGTGATAGAAATCAGCTCCCTGGAGAGGAAATAACCAGCTGTTCAGAACTGATTAATGAGATGGACGACAGAGCAGCTGAACACGCAACAAGGGGCTGATTTCTCCGTTCCTGTAAGCTGCACCCAGCGGAGACGAGTGGTTTGATGAAGTTTATTCTGTTTCAGCAAGTATCCATGCACCACATCTACAATGATATATTCCACCAAGCTGCAGTGTCACAGAGTTTAATTATTAGGATAAATGCTAACTCCTTTATGTTTATACATGGAGGTCCAGGAGACCCTCTGGTTTCAGCAGAATCCAGGGAACGTTGTGCAAATATGGAGAAAGAGGAGCCGAAGGGGGAGAGAAGTGTGAAGAAATGCACTGAAGTTCACAAGTGAAGGCTTTTTTCTCTCAACAAATGTACAAACTGTTCAAATCCTTAGGAATAAATAATCAATTTTACTTTTTCCTGAAGGAAATGCCACAATTTATCCACCTTGTTAAAGTCTGTGTTGCTGGTAAATAATTAAGTGTTAATTAGTTGATTTTTTTTTTCAGAGGTTGGACAAATCTTCATCATCATCACAGCAGATCTGGGAGCCTGTAATGATCTGGGTTATTGCAGCTGAAAAGCAAACAACATGGTCCTGGGTGTGAGTTCTTAGCGGATCGTGTCTCCTGCGGTTCCTTGTGGTGAAGACAGATCTGTGAGCAGAGTCTGGTGATCATGGTGGATGCAGGGAGGTTCTAAGGCCCCGGAGGTGACGAGCGGTGCGGTCCAGGAGCAGAGGTGCAGATGTGAAACATAACTAGCGTAGGTGCGCTATAAACTGCAGCTTGCGTGGTTACAGTCAGTGCCAGACAATTACACTTTACATCCTCATCCTGCGGCTAAAAACACGACACGTTTAGCTGTTCCTGCCACGCTGTGCCCCGCCGTGGATCACAGCAGGTCCACAGACGTCCATCAATGGAACGAGAAGCGAAACCACAGCTACAGGTTTGTGTTTACATGATCATTTACGGAGTTTCTCCACGGCGGGGCGGGAGGGGGGGGGGACACGGACTCATGTGGGAGTGTCTGTCAGCAGGTTCAGGACAAACACCGTCAGACACACCGTTGAACTACACAGCTATCTAGTCCTGCTTGAAGATGCTACACAGGATCTACAGGCCGGCGTCCGTCGCAGCGGCCGCATTCCAAGGATCGTCCTGCAGTCTCATCTATTTACAACGCTTTAAGAAGCTGACGTTTGTGGCGATGCAGGCGGCCAAACCGGGCTTCATCAGGAACTCTGCAGCTGGAGATGGACTGATTTATGCATAAACATTTACAATTCAAACATCCCAACCTTTAAGTCTCATGTCATAGATACGTTGTTGGTTCTAGGTTAATTTAAATGAACGAGCAGGCAGAAGTGGTTATTTTTTTTCTTGCTTTCTGCGACATGATCTCACATGTTTGACATAATTCAGTCAGAACGCGTTTCTGAGAGGTGGCCTTCTCCATCTGCGCTGCCCCCTGGAGGCCAGATGTGGGAGTGCTCCGGTAACAGATCAAAGATCAGATGCTAAACTTTGTTTCTTGTGGAAAAGATGAATGTTGTTGCAGAGGGAGGTGATGGTGTTTCTCTTAGCTCCTGTTTTAGCTCCTGAAAAAAACCCTAAAGGAGACAGAAGAGACAAAATCACTGACTAAAATTCAGATTCCCAGGCCTGTGCGTCGTCGCTACACCTGAGAGGTTCTGCACCTGGCGGTTAGATGTCTAGCTTGCTCGGGCCGACGCTGTGGATGAGCTGCGAGGACTCGGAGGCGGCGCTGTAGGCCTGGATCAGCAGGTTCTTGTTGAGGTCTCCCACGCCGCTGCCGGCCTGCAGCTTGGGGTACGGGGGCGTGTCGGCGCCCAGACGCTGCCCCCGGCCTGGACCGTCCAGGTCCATCAGGTGGTCGGGGGGATAACCGTCGGGTCCCTCAGCCACCGGGGAGAACTCATGGGCGCTGGCCTGCTCGTCCCTGGACACCGGGCTGATGGAGACAGATGGAGAACTTACAGGAACGATGACGACAGAGAGACACAACGTTTAGTTCATTAAACCTGCTGCACAACTGCTCACATTAATCTCACATTGAACTTTCAAACAGGTTCTGGTGTAAAATGATCTGTAGGTGGTGAGCACAGGGAACCCGGTCCTCCATGTGTGACCTGCTGGTTCTCATCCTGTCCTTGGAGAGCATTGGAGAAGTTTTCCCACCCCTTTGGTCATGGTTTGGAGGGAGCTGGTGTGTCATTGTGTTTTCCCTGTGACAGGTCTGGAGCGGTGGGTGAGCTCCAGACTGCTGGTTTCTCGTACGTCTATCCGCACTTCTCAATATTAATGTTTTGAAAACAGTTGCAACAAATGAGAGGAGAAAATAAAATCCTGAAAAACAAACTAATTTTGTATCAACAATGGTGCCTATACTTCCACACAAGCTAGCGCTGGTTATTCTATCAAGGAGGCTGTTGGGGCCTTTTATGTAAATGTTTTGTAAATCACAAGTTCTATTTTTTTTTCTCTAGACAGATATGATATATTTAATTTAGTTTGAAACCAAAATCTCTAATTTTATATTTAGAATTGTTTAGTTTATTTTGGTAATTTTTAGACCCTCCCATTAAGAGATTAAGAACACACGGTAGGGGTGGTGGGGATGGCTTTTTGTTTGTCAAAATAATACTGACTTTATGGGCCATGCCAGTTAACTTTTCCGATCCGGAGGTCAAGAATTCTGACTACAGAGGACAAATGGAGCGCACTATAACTGTGGTGAAGCTAACTATAGTGAAGCTAATTGTAGTGAAGCTAACTGTAGTGAAGCTAACTGTGGTGAAGGTAACTGTAGTGAAGCTAACTGTAGTGAAGCTAACTGTGGTGAAGCTAACTGTAGTGAAGCTAACTGTGGTGAAGCTAACTGTAGTGAAGCTAACTGTAGTGAAGCTAACTGTAGTGAAGCTAACTGTGGTGAAGCTAACTGTATTGAAGCTAACTGTAGTGAAGCTAACTGTGGTGAAGCTAACTGTAGTGAAGCTAACTGTGGTGAAGCTAACTGTATTGAAGCTAACTGTAGTGAAGCTAACTGTGGTGAAGCTAACTGTAGTGAAGCTAACTGTGGTGAAGCTAACTGTATTGAAGCTAACTGTAGTGAAGCTAACTGTGGACTCTTGAGTCAGCTGGAGGCCGATGGGATATGAACTTATTCAGCCATAAGCAGGGGTCACCATCATAGTGCCCGCGGGCAGTTGCACTCCGGTCCAAGAGGTCACGTGATTCTGGCGGGGATAAGTCGTTTGGCACAACGACAACTGTTGCCTGTGCTATCCTAACGCAGCAGGTCTTGGTGATATCACAGTAAATTGGGCAAAAGTCTGAGCTATTTCTGCCTTGCGATGAACTGGCGACCTGTCCAGGGTTGAACCCTGCCTCTCGCCCATTGACAGCTGGAGATCGGCACCGGCACCCCTCACCATACCAGCAGGGACAATCGTGTTAGAAAATGGACGGATTGAATGGATGGATGAACTGGGCCATTTCTTTTTCCTCGCCATCAAGATCTCTGCCAACTGGCACCAGAAAATGCTATAATTGGGCTTTCTTTGTCTGAAAACAGATGCATACAAACATCTTACGGACGCAGCCATGATAAACTGGTTGAACTCGCACAGCTGACAATACAGCGAGCTGATTGGCTGAGCAGCAAAACTCGAATCACGTGACCTCCTGGACCGAAGCACAACTGTTTAGATTTTTTATTGGCTCTATTAATTTGCAAGTGAAAACATGGGAATCCTACAGATTTTGGCCCAAGGCCCACATGTGGCGTCCATGAGCCTGTTCTAAAAAAAGCACAGTCCACCAGTGTGCTGCATCTAAAACTTTATTTTCGTCTCCGTTACTCTTCCTGTTTATTCACACTTGCATTTATATTTATTTAAAAATTACCATATCTATAACAAAGCATGAAAAAGGAGTTTATATTACATAAAGTTAAGGTGAACTCCTTTTAGTTCGAAGGTCAGTACTGGTAGCCCTTCATATGACTCTGTTCCAATGAAGTACCTCTTAGTTTCAAAAAGGTTGGTGACCCCTGCTTGACAGTAAACCTCAGGATCATGAGATGCAGCAATAATAAAAAACATGATCATATCTGCATTTGCATGGTCCTGACCTGTTTTACTGGCAGAAACCATGCAGTAAACCATAACGGCTTTCCTTGTGCATCTCCTGAGGAAGCGCACAAACACCACTTCTAATGTAGTGCACCATGAGAGCCAAGCCATTATTTCCCCAAAAAGGCGGTAGTTAAATCAATTTAAGTCATGAAAAAAAATATCCTCTTTGTGTATTTACCTGACGTCCATGGACTGGACTCCATCAGAAAGCTCGTCCACAAAGCTCTTATTCTCCAGGGGACCCAGCATTATGGTGGGGGCTTCAGCCGGAGTTGGAGCATCCTCCTCTGAGGCACCAAGAGCTTCAGCTTTCACCTCAGAGGCTGTAAAGAACAACACCCAGAACAACATAATTACTTTTTATATTTATTTATTGGTCGCTTTTATTCCAACAGTAATAAAATCAGACAGAAATAACAAAGATGAAAAGCAACAGTGGAGGAGTGAAGCAGTAAAGGAGGAATTTTAATTGTGAACGAAATTATTTTTTAGAAAAATTAAATAGTAAAGCTGCAAGGATCATCATTTCCTCCTGGACCAGAAAGTTCAACCAAGTTCTGCATCACTGTTGGTGTTTCTTGTATCTACCTGTAGGGGGCGGTGTTTCTCTGCCCATCTAACGCTGCTGAGTCACACTGCGACTACAGACTCTGATAAATAATATCTAACACCAGGAGTTATTACTGTTTGACCAGAGAATAAAATCCGTTTTATTTGGGTTAGCTGGCCCGAAACAAGTTACTACCACTGAAAAAAAGACGGGTAAATACAAAAGATTTATTATTATATAAGATTTATTTGTGTATTTATTTTTATTCAATTTTTTTTATTATTCTATTAGTTTTTAATTTTTCTTGTTTTTTTCCCCTTCTTTTTATCTCTTTGTGGACCATGAGTCTGTTGAATAAATCAATCAATCAATCAATCAATCAATCAATCAATCAATCAAAAGGTGGGAATCGGAGGGCTTGAATGGATTACAGGCTAATGGAGACGGAGCTGAATGAACGTTTACCTGAGGCAGCAGATGGAGGCTCCACTTCGCTCTTCCTCGTCCTCTTCATTATCTCCTCAATTCTCTGTAAAAACAAATTCAACACAAGGAAACTGATCAAAACAGAGAAATTAATAAAAACTAGATACTAACAAAAGCATGGGAACTACTGGTGATGTAAGCAGGGTTTGTATTTTACTGCCGTTTTGTTTAAATCACCGCTTTGGAAAGAAAAATGTTTGATTTTGGGAGTGATAGTTCCCAAAAATAAACCAGTAAAAGAGAGAAGAAGAAGTTATAGTTTGGTCGTCATGGAGTCCAGAAGGTGTGTGGTTTCCCCATGAACACAGCAATGTTTTACAGCTCAGTAACACAAGTTATCAGACACAAAGCATTTTATCCAGAGGATGTAAATATGTTTTAACTCTGAGAAACATATGGGAGGAAACATAGAGGGAGGAGGAGGAGGTGTGTGGTACCTTCTTCCTCTGCTGCCTCTCCTGCTCCTCCTGGATGTGCAGCAGCTCCCTCTCCTGCCTCTTCCTCTCAGCCTCCCGCTGAGCTCGCAGGAAGGCCTCCTCCCTCTGGAAAACATCCACGCAGTCATTAAAAACCTTCTAGTTTTACCGTAAATTACCGTGCATCATTAGCTTTCTCTCTCAGGTGCTTCGTTGTTTCTACAGAAATATTTTACGAATTGTTCAGAACAATCAACAATCTAAAAACTGGACTCTGTATCACGTGTGTCCTGCATGGTTTACATCTCAATTACTGTACTGCGAAATCACTGTGCACTTTATCCTGGAACTGTCCTGCAAAGTTACTTTATATCCTGCAAAGTTACTTTATTATCCTGCAAAGTTACTTTATATCCTGCAAAGTTACTTTATTTATCCTGCAAAGTTACTTTATTTTCCAGCAAAGTTACTTTATTTTCTTGCAAAGTTACTTTATATCCTGCAAAGTTACTTTATTTATCCTGCAAAGTTACTTTATTATCCAGCAAAGTTACTTTATTTTCTTGCAAAGTTACTTTATATCCTGCAAAGTTACTTTATTTATCCTGCAAAGTTACTTTATTATTCTGCAAAGTTACTTTATTTATCCTGCAAAGTTACTTTATTATCCTGCAAAGTTACTTTATTCTGAAATCCACTGCAACTTCAGTGACTTTAATAACCAATGAGAGCTACACCATCAAACGGAGCGGACCTCTCTGTCCAGCTGGTCCTGCATGTTCTTCCATCTCTGCTCCTTCTGTCGTCTGTCCTCCTCCTCTCTGGTCCTCCTCTCCTCCTCCTTCCTCACTCTCTCCTCCTCGGCCTGCTGCGCCGCTCTCTCCTGACGTTCCTTCGCCTCCTGCTGCCTCCTCTGCTCCTCCTCGGCCTTCAGTCTGGAGAAAACAAACTGAGCTTTACTCGGTTTTCAGGGCCAGTTTGTGCTGCTGTTGCTCACAGCTCAGCATTATTTTAGGATGGCCATTAAAACTCTAAAGTTTTTTTATTTCTTGACTTATAGTCACAGATCTTTAGTCAGTATCATTGTGTGATCAAAATGAGGGTTGGGTGTTTACTTATGGTCTCAAAACACAGCAGCAGTATTTGTTTGAGCTAAAACCAGCCCTGAATTAATCAGAATGGTTGCAGGGACCTGCTGATAAATGGAATCTATGACTCTTTTTCTCCTTGTTCTGATGTCTGATTTAAGGAAAGCTCATCAAAAATGTACAAGAAAAACTTTCCTAAAAGTTACAGACAGAAAACAACGATCCCAGATTGAGAAATCTCCGACTTTGTAGAAAAACAGGATTCCTCCACGTTTATGTCAGAACTGGATGGATGGATGAATGGATGGATGGATGGATGATTGATGGATGATTGATGGATGAATTAATTAATTAATGGATTGACGAATGAATGGATGGATGGATGGATGGATAGATGATGGATGGATGGATGGATGGATGGATGGATGATTGATAGATGAATTAATTAATGGATTGACAAATGAATGAATGGATGAATGAATGATTTAATGGATGAATGAATGAATGAATGAATGAGTGGATGGATGGATGGATGGATGAATTGATATGTAGTTGGATGGATGGGTGAATAGATGGACAGACAGACGGATGGGTGGATGAATTGGTGGATAATGGATGGATGAATTGATAAATAGTTGAATGGATGGATGAATCAATACATGGATGGATGGATGGATGAATAGAGGGACGGACGCTTGCTCCTCCAGGGTGGAGGAGGACGTCTCCAGGCTGATCACGGATCAAATGGATTAAAGCAGCTCAGCCTGCAGGACTGAGGAGTTTCTGAACTGTTTTCTCTGGACATTATTTTTCATTATTTCCTGTAGAAACACGTGTTCAGCTCAGCTCAGTCTGCAGATTCTGCTGCACATCAACAGCTTTCTCCTGCAGTCTCACCTCTCCTCCTCCTGTCGCTGCCTCTCCTCCTGCTCCTTCTGTATCCGGGCCAGACGGCGCCGCTCCGCCAGCAGCCGGGACGCCTCCTCAGCGTCCGTCGTGCCGCCGACGCTCCTGCCAGTGGGGGTGCTCGGTGACTCTGTGTGGGAGTGGGACGAAACAAAGAGAAACAAAGATGGCCGCATAAGAAGATGGTAAAATGTGTTTTAGCAGAGCAGGAAAACGTGCAGGATGGACGAGCATGTTTACAGATTCTGTCCAGAGATGAAACCCAGGAGACGAGTCGGTCTTTATTGTTCTCCACTTGTAGCAGCTAAAATCCTCTATTTTAGGCTACTGGTTGTTGTTTCTGAAAGGCGTTGGTTTTACGTGCGCTCGATTAAGATTCGCCAGGCCGATCTTCAGTTTGACTTATTAGAAAGTCATTTATTATCAGAACAATGTCCATTTTCTTATTGTTTCCATTTAGATCCACCAACATTCCACTTCAATCCAAACCAAGCACAGTAGAAAACTGTTACCTCTTCCCATTAACAACACCTGAACACAATCATGGTTGACCTTAAATAACCCCATCCCCCATCAGACACTCAGAACTCAAAATGAAATACGCCCCCTGCTGGCGATAAACACAGGAAAGGAAAAATGGCTCCTACACCACTCATCCTGGGATAATCAGGCTAACTTATCATAGACTAGATAATAAACTGCTGACTGGACTAATGAGCTGCTGTTGCTGTTTTTGTCATAGAACAGATTAAGACGTAATAACTGGACCAATACCACACCCCACCACCATTATTGGCACCTCTGGTAAAGACGTATAAAAACCCTTAAATTAGTTAATTTAGTGTCGCCATAGCGTCGTCTGCAGAGCGACGTTGTGCTTCATGAACTGTATTAATCTGGGTTTATGTTCTGGATCGTTATCCTGCCCAGCTTTCTAGCCACCAGGTTTTTGTTTTAAATAATTCCTGATGCCACGCAGTCTGACGAGTTCCCCAGGCCTTTACTGGAGAAACAGGCCCACAGCACCATAGATCCACCGCCCTACTTCACAGCGTCAGATTTATTCATGCAGTTACACCAATAATATAAATATTGCCCAGAATAAAACTAATAAGGATGAATAAAACACAGAATAATTAAGATTTGCTTTCTGCCCACCTGCTCCGCTGTGATCAGCCTCATGCTTCACACCTCTTATCTGCTCGGTTTACAGTCACCACAGCCACTGCCTCCTCGCCAGATTATTGAAACCTCCAGCCAATAGATGTCCAGCGTTCTCTCCATGTCCTCCTTAAAACACTTAACGACCTCGGTTCTGTCTCCTGGATCTCCCTAACTCACCTTGCTCTCATCAGACTTTAACCAGGCTTCTGATTTCTGGACCAACACCTTGTTTCTGTGCCGTACCTATGAGCTTTACCTCGTGTAACCTGATTGTGGATGCATCTCTGCCATTCTTCCTGACATCGTCGCCATATTTAGAGCCAGCATGTCTCACTACCAAGGAGCTGCCGGCACCGAAACTTCTCCTCTGGAGGACTGGTCCACGGTCTGCTGTGTTACAGATTTCTAAAAACTATTCAGCGTCTCATTCTCAGCCAATCAAAGGCCAGGAGAGAGAGAAGAAATCCTAAAAGACTATAAAAGATGAGCAAACGCTCAATCATCTCTGTGTTTTAGCTTTGATCTCAGAACATTGAGGAGAAACTGGCTGGTTGACTGCTGCTCTCTCAAAGGTGTGTAGATGTTGAGAAGATTACATAGATAGCATCTGGTAGCAGTGGTTGTTGGTTCTTTAATCTTTGTCTTCTTGTTAAAGTTTCTCATGTTCAGAGAAGTGGAGACGGCAACAATCAGCCTCTCTACCTGCGTTCAGCTCTCTGCTGCTGGACTTGCTGATCTTCTTGCTGTCTGCGGCGTCAGATTTAGCAGATTTTCTCTCCAGCGTGAGGTGACCTTTGCTGTCCTCGCAGCCGGGGGTGGTGGCTCTCTGCCGGAGCGGGGAGGGGGGGTACTGTCCGGGGGAGCAGGGAGACTGGGCCCGGCTCCTGTTGGACCTCACCCTGTAAAGAAAACATGCCGTCATCTGGAGTACGACCCGGGTCGGAGGCGTGGTGGAGCGTCTACGTACCGCTTCGGCGCAGCGTGGCTCTTGCTGTTGGCCTTGAAGGAAGAACTACGGACCGGGGTGCTCGGTGTCTCCCCCTGTGGGTCACATTTACAACACATGACGTTAACGCATGATGCTCAGGAGGTCTGACATGATAAATTAACGTTGTAATTGTGGGTTAAGCTCTGCAGATGCAACTAAACAACTTGTTACAGATGGAGCTCATCAGAGCAGGTTGGCTCAGTCTGGATAGAAACCTGCAGCAGGATTGATACTCCCTGAACATTTTTAACATTTCATCATGTTGCAATGAACATTTTATATGTATTATGTTTTGATTTAATGCAACAGATCAACACAAAGTAATTGTGTCATTCTGAAGTGAAAGGAAAATGATGCGTGTTTTATAATTATCTGTTTAGAATGAAACTCAGAAGAAGATGTTTTCCCGTTTCACAGCCGTTACAGCTGCAAGTCTTCCTGGGAGGACATGTTCCTTCTAGAGTACATGTTCGAGGGAACATCTAGGGAACATCTATTAGAAAATGTTTTTTAGGGAACATCTTCTATGGAACGTCTTCTAGGGAACATCTTCTAGGGAACATCTTGAGCATGTCTTCTAGGGAATGTCCGCTAGGGAACATCTTCTAGGGAACATCTAGGGAACCTCTATTAGGAAATGTTTTTTAAGGAACATCTTCTAGGGAACATTTTCTAGGGAACATCATAGGGAACATCTTGAGCATGTCTTCTAGGGAACATTTTCTAGGGAATGTCTTCTAGAGAACGTCTTCTAGGAACCATCTAGGGAACCTCTATTAGAAAATGTTTTTTAGGGAACATCTTCTAGGAAATGTCTGCTAGGGAACATCCTCTAGGGAATATCTGCAAGGGAGCATTTTCTAGGGAACATCTAGGGAGTATTTTCTAGGGAACATCTTCTAGGTAACATCTTGAGCATGTCTTCTAGGGAATGTCTGCTAGGGAACATCTTCTAGGGAACATTTTCTAGGGGACATTTTCTAGAGGACATTTTCTAGGGAACATCATAGGGAACATCATCTAGGGAACATCTTCTAGGGGACATTTTCTAGGGAATGTCTTCTAGAGAATATCTTCTAGGGAACATCTTCTCGAGAATGTCTTCTAGAGGAGTCTTGTAGGGAACATCTTCTAGGGAACATTTTCTAGGGAATGTCTTCTTGAGCATGTCTTCTAGGAAACATCTAGGGAACCTCTATTAGAAAATGTTTTTTAGGGAACATCTTCTAGGAAATGTCTGCTAGGGAACATCCTCTAGGGAGTATCTGCTAGGGAGCATTTTCTAGGGAACATCTAGGGATTATTTTCTAGGGAACAACTTCAAGGAAACCTCTATTAGGTTAGGGAACGTCTCCTGCAGCTTAAACTGGACCGGGACTTTCTCCCTGACCCGTCTGCTGGGTTCCTCGGTCTCCATGATGCTGGTTGTTCTCTAATGTTCTCTAAAGAACCTCTGAGGCCAGAAGCAGAACAGCTGCATTTGTGCTGAGATTAAATTTAACACAGGAGGACTCTGGTTATCAATTAGACGAGTTCTGAAGCTGCCCTGGATTTTATTTAGGGGCATCAGACTAAAAGGGGTCGAACATAAATTCACTCCAAATGTTTTTACAACCAAGCTTCATTTCTTTCTCCAACTTCCCAACTATCTAATAATTTGTTTGTCTGTCACTTAAAATCCCACTAAAACAAACTGAGGTTTTGTGTCAGCAAAGACAAAATGTGAAAAAGGTTTGTACATCATTTATCCCCAGACAGTTTCCAAAGAGGAAAGACTGAACATTTAAAAAAAACTTTTCTGACACCACAAAACTACATTCTCTGATTTTATAAAAGACAAATAAAACATTTTAGTCTGCAGGTAAAAGTCTCCAGTGCACAGACATCAGGACCTTATTAAACACAGGAACCATAACGCTTGTCATCATGGTGCTGAATACGTTGAGTAGGAGAGCTAATTAGTCTGGGAACTTGGTTTTAAGCCTGGTGTTCAGTAAAAGTAACAGTTTTATTGTCTGGTTGGTAGAAAATCAAGCCTGAGCTGACCGTAGGGGTTCTGGCTTTGGACGTGTCGTCGGGGAATCCAGCGATGCTTCTGCGGTTGGAGGGACTCCTGAAGGATCTGTTGTTGTTGGGGGAAGCTGTTCGACGGGACACAGAAGACACTGACAGGTCACAGACCAACACACAACAAAAAGACGTTTGAAAAAATTAATAACATGGAATACGATGAAAAACAGGCATACTGACAGGCACTTTGAAATAAGTTACAAAAACCATTTGTGGTAATAAAATCAGAGCCAGTTTGATACAAAAAACAGTTTAATTATTATGATGCTTAAACTAAATAAACATTTATTGGAAAACATAAGCAAAATTTAAGCAAAATTTAATTCTATACATTTTAGTTCTCTTTATTTTTTTAATTCTAAAACAAAAGAAATAATAAAGTCCCAATCAAATACAAGAATAATCTCCTACTTAGATATATGACTTTAAGTGTTTTAAAGGCACAGATTTGAATACAAACTAATTCAAAAAAGCAGCTACTTGTTAATCTGAACCAACTACCACATTTTATTGAACGATATTTTTTTCCATCAATCTGAGATAATTCATTCTTTATTTATTTACATTTTTATTGCATCGTTGTCTTTGGTTCTGAAACCCACTAGTGGCTCTTTGGACCTTCAGATTGGCTCCTAATAGCTTATTAAAATTATGAAAAAATAACTAATGCTTTTAAACACTAATGTATTAACAAATGCACAATTTTTCTGCATTTTAATGGATTAATTTCATTGGATTTCCACAACAGAACAACTCTATAAGTACCAGTAATATTGTTTTAGATGGATTTGTCTACTAATTATGTTGGAAACTATGTGCTTTCTTAACATAATTTCCCTCAAATCTTACAGGTTAAAGAAGAAAACGCACCCAATTTATTTTAAACCCAAATATAGAAATTAAATTGATGCTTCTTTATAAATGACAAAAACATTCCTATAGTAGATATTTACATTAGAAATTAAATTGTCTATGTTCAAAGTCTTGTGTAATGTTAGCGGCTTTGAACGGGTTTTATTTAGCTGGACTGAGGAAAACATTTCTCTGGATTGTAAAGGCTGCAGAGCTCTGGTCTAGTAGGAATAAAGGTAAATCATCAGGAAGGACTCGCCCTGCAGGAGTGGTAAATCCCTCCCATGTCGTCACTGTTAGACTGAAATAGCTTCGGCTCCAGGTTTCATCCACGTCTTTTCTGCTCTGAGATAACTGTCCATTTGTTTATGCACGCCACACCTGTGAGCCCGTGAGTTATCTGTTGTCTCCCAGTAACTGCTTTCTGCAGCTCCAGCATCTGTAATCTCATAATCTCACATGCAGATCGGTTTGCATCATGGGGTTAACTTAGACTTAGACAACTTTATTTGTCGTGTTGTACGCACAGAGTGCGTACAGAATGAAATTTACGTTGCATACAGCTTGTAAAAATTGCAGCAGAATTGAAATTACAGTATGAGGTGCAGCAGTGATTTAAAAGTAAGCAAATTAAATGTAAACAATGCATAAGAAAGTCACAGTATACAGGTGAGTATTTTTAAAACCATTTCTTTGTGCAGAAATTGATTGTGCAAGGGCATTTGTGCAAGAATACAGCTTGTAATTTACTGTAGATTTAAAATACAGTATAAGGTGCAGCACTGATTTAAAAGTAAAACAACTTAAATGTAAACAATGCAGGAGAAAGTCACAGTGTACAGGTTAAGTGCCTTGCCCTGAGGCACATCGACATGTGACGGGGGGAGAGCTCAAATCAAACCCCCAACCTTCAGACTGCGAGACACCTACTCTACCCAGTGAACCAGTCGCCTCCAGCTCTGTTTTTTTTAGTTCAAACTGTCACCCAGAAGCTCTGAATCTGAAATGATGAAAGATCAATGAATAAAAAGCAGGTAAACATGAAACTAATAAACTGACCAGTGGATCTTAGGATAGACACAGCAAATTACTGAGCATGAGAGGCGTTAAGAAGGGTAAAAAAAGCTAAATCAACCATCTGCAGTATTAACCCGCGGTCAATATTAACAGAGCTGCACAATATAATCAAATCTCTCTCCCTGCAATACCAATGTGTGCAAAACTGCAATAGCTAAGAACTCCCCCCCTCCCTCCGTCCCTCCCCCCTCTGCACACCGGTGAGACATCCCTCAGCTGGATGGACCTCGCTGCAGAAACGAGTGCCTGAGATGCTGCAGCTGAGGCGGAACGGTGGGAACGTTGTGATGATGGGAAAACAGAAAGAAGCCTGAGGAACATGTGGGTTTATATTCTACGATATTATCACAATTGCATGTTGGCTTTGCAGGTTTAGATGCTGCAAACCGAGAAGCTTTACGTCACGAACGGTTTGTTTTCTCTTCGTCTGATCCGGCGGTCTCACCTCGCTCTGGGGAGTTGAGGGCTGCCGCAGAGTTGGAGAGCTGTTTGTTGTTCGGCTGATCCATGGCTGGTGGAGACAGGAAGTCGACTGCTATTCAAAAAGAAGAAAAACAACCCGGTCAGTTATTCCCACAGGACCCTCCAGGGCTGAGTCAAACCCCCCCGATCCACGCTGCGTTCGGTATATTAAAATGTTCTGGGCAGACCTGAGGACAAACACCTGAATCACAATCACAAACCTGCCGGCTCACACAGAAGATAAAGGTGCAGATCGATGAGCCGTGCAGCCGCTGCATGAATTAACCTTGGTGATGCAAGGCAGCAGCGAAGCAGCGGCAGCAGCAGAAGTGCTTCATCATGAAATGGAGGACGATGAAGGAAAATCACACGTGAAGCTTTCCTATAGCGCCTGAAGGCACCGTGGAAGCAGAAAGAACGACAGAAGGAACCCAGAATAACTGAAAATAAGGATCTAGTTTGAGTTTAATGTCAATCTAACCTTTAACTGGCTTTAGACAGAAAAGGGATTATCAGCATTTTTTCCCTAAGTAGATTAACTATCCTCATATTTGGTATATACGAATTGACCCAATCAAAAAAAAAGATTATTTTACTATACATAACATGCTACTTAAATGCCACTTCCTGTTTTGAGATGTTTCATGAATTATTAAAGATTCTTATTAAAGTTTCTAACCAGCAGATCTTAGAGCCGAGCTCCCAAAGCTCATAAAATATGCTATTTAAATCTGTTTAGTCAGCTTTAAAATCCGTTCATTTCTCTAAATGCAGAATTAATGTTATCAGACAGCTCAAAAAAAATCCTTGCTCCAGTAATTTCCTTCAGTCACATTTCATTTATCAGTATTAGTGTGTAAACCTGCTTGAAATTGCAATGAATTAATGAAGGACAAGAGGATGAATGCACAAAAACTCAAGGGCAGAGAGTCACATTCATTTATTTCCCTCAAAAAATCTTTTAAATCTGTTTTCGTATTCTTATAAATCATCTGTTTTTTCTTTATATATATATATTTCATTTATCTTTCACCATCTCAGTCCGAAGGTTCAATGTTTAAACATACCAATAATAGGCCCAACTCCCCTGCTGTCCCTGCATTTAGCATTATGAGGTGATTTTGTTTTCATCAGCGCAGACAGAGCGTCTGCATAGTGTAGCGTAGTTAAAGCAAAGGTTATTATTGGGTTGTTGTTGCAAATGTTCTGCAGGATATCCTCATATGTGTATCTTTGGAGCTTCTGTGCAGTAAAAATGGAATTTAGACGGACATGATGTGGATTTTCTGGACATGTCCAAAGAAATCTGTGGCAGCCGGGCTTCAGATCACATAACGTGTGCAACAGTATCACTCATTTCATGATACACTTTAAAAACGGGATGCTTGTTTTTTTTTTTAACTAATAATGTATCTTAGTAAAGATAGAAACAAAAGGAAAACTCAGAAGTTGAACAAAACCCTGTTTTAATTTCACAAATTAAATAAATGCTGGATTTAAACTTAAATCGGACCCAATTCATCATTTGACACGTTTAGATTCGCCATCGGCAGTTTCTTTTGTATTTTTTGTCTTGCAGTCTTCAGTCGTTAGAGTTTAATCTCCTCTAATAAGCAGTTTTCATCCTAAATGGTTCAACGATGTGGAAACAATACGGTGATAATGACTCCCAGAGTGGGTTACGGAGTATGAAAAGCAGATTTTCTTGATAAAAGTTGACATTACAGTGCACATATTTCCTAGAGCGACACAATGAGGAAACAAATAAACAAAGAGAGAGGTGCTTTGCAGCGGCTGATCTGTAAAATGGGGGCAGTAATGATTGAAAATATCTGCTGGATGCTGTGTGGTCTGGGAGGTGGATGGCTACAGGCTGAATGTCTGGTATGATGATGATGTGCATGGGTGTGTGTGGAGCTTTATGGACTGGGTTCCCTGCTGAGAATCACACGTATGCATGGCTAAACAAGGCCAATGGAGGACAGGAAGGGGCGCAGCCTGTTGTTGTGATGAGGATGGATGTTTCTGCCTGAGTCCATATTACACTCCTAATTTCTTCACATTTATTCCCAGAAGTTCCTGTAATTACTTTTAAAGTGGTCTTGATCAACAGCTCTTCAGGCTTTCTGTAGTTTGTTATTCAGAGACATTAGCTGGATATTTACAAATTTAAAACACTGCAAAAAGGTCTGGCTAAAGTGCTGGAAAATATAAAAATAAAAGTCGACTTCTGGATGAAAATGACTGAAGAAAAGCAAACGTTTGGTTTTACAAGGTGCAGATCTAATTTTCTGTTGGCCATTTTGTTCCTTTTCAGACTTTTAATATGAAAAAATGGAGCAGGTTTCTATAACCAGCGTAAAGGAACAAAGCCTTTCAGTTATTTATACCAACATTAAATAATAATAATAATAATAAGCAGAAACTGGTCATTTCAGCTCTTCTCCATGTCGTAATTTAGCAGTTTTGATCCATTCAAACTCGACTCTTCCACCTACGAAAAGGGCCATGTTGTGGCAGCCATGGATAAAATGGTTCCTGCCTCAGAGACGTTTTGTCTCCACTTTACAACAGATATGTCGAAGTAATTTTCTATAATCTCCTCACAGCCTGCATAATTAAAGACAAATGACTCCCGTCAATATCCT
Organism: Fundulus heteroclitus; assembly: GCF_011125445.2. Classification (NCBI taxonomy): domain Eukaryota; kingdom Metazoa; phylum Chordata; class Actinopteri; order Cyprinodontiformes; family Fundulidae; genus Fundulus; species Fundulus heteroclitus. The sequence goes on from NC_046381.1 coordinate 40,508,806, forward strand.
GCAGCAGCAGGAGGCTGTTTGGAGACACTTTGTCCTGAACAGGCCTCAGACTCTGTGACATTTAGCAATAACTGAATATATGTTGGATCTTTTTGTCGATTTGTCGCCAGAATTCATCACTTTTTATACGAATAATGAGACAAATAAACTGACATCCTGCAGGTATGTATGTGGGAACAAAATGAAAATGGCTGCCTGAGCGAGGTATGACATGATGACTGAGTTAGAGCTATAATAGGCAGAATTAGTCCCTTAATTTAAACAAGTTAAATAAAGGTAATACATAACAATAATGATAACCATTATGAAAGGACGAAGATATGATGGACTTCCTCCTCTGGCTGCCTTCCTTTGGAGGATTTTTTGGGCACATCCCACAAAAATATAGTTTTTCTCATAAAATCACAGTTCTTAATTGTTTCTATTCATAATAAGAAATAAACAAAGTGCATTTTGGATGTTTCTGATCTAAAGTAGTTTTGTCCAGATAAGAGCTACAACTAAAATAAGAAACAGTTTGTTAAGATAGATGTTAAGACGAGATGAGCTACAAGCTTCAACATTTACATTTAAAGGCAACTCTAAACAAACAGGTTTTTAATCTTGATTTAAAGGAACTCAGGCTTTCAGCACTTTTACAGTTTTCTGGTAGTTTGTTCCAGATCAGTGGAGCATAGGAACTAAATGCTGCTTCTCCATGTCTGGTTCTGGTTCTGGGTAGCACTGTTGAAAGAAGGTCCTGGGTTCAAACCCCAACTTTCTGCACAGAAAACCAGCTAAGGGTTAAAATTACAGATTAAACGCGTCACATTACGGGTGAAACCAACATGCAACCAGTTCAATACTCATCTAAGGGTCTAATTTTGCTCTGTCACTGTTAAAATTCCTGTTGCAACAGAAAAACAACGTAGTTGTCTGAATGGGGGGCAGAGCTGAGTGTTAATCCAGGATATTTAGCAGCCAGGTGTGCCTCGGTTAACTGACTCATTTACATCTGGGGAGACATGTCTGAGTCCAAAATCACAACTGTTAAGTTAATTGGTCTATAATTGCCCCCCATCCACGACCCTGCATGGATAAATGGGTGTAGAATGGATGGATGAATTTGAAATATATAGAAAATAAACTAGTTTCATGTCTTTATTTCTTCTATTTATTTTTCCATTTCCTATCACTTGTATGTGAGCTATTAATTGTCCTATTTTATCATAGAAATGTAGTTATGTGACTGTGTAACGATGACAGGAGCGAGTTTTGTGTGATAAATACGGATCACTCAGATTTGGCCGTTTGTAAAAGGTTCTGTTCAAACATTTTGATTAATTTGATAAAAAAAAAAACAGGAACAGATAATAAATGGACACAGATGTGAAATGCTGCAAGACAAAACATGTTAAAAGTTCATCGCGTTCTGCGTCTGTGAACCGGAGACCTGGTGCTCCAGGCATAAAGCATGCAGACCTCCTCAGCAGAGACCCTGGAGCACCTGAGGACGTTGTCACAGGACGACACAAAGACACGCATGCAGACACCGGATCAGCTGCGGGGGGGGGGATGGGCGTGGCACACAGAGCGGTGAGGTCTGTACCGTTGCGGGATTGGCTGGCGCTGGAAGCGGCAGGAAGCTCATTGGGCAGAGCGGAGCCAATGGCATGGCAGGGCGGGGTCTTAGGGTTACCTGGGCAGCAGGCGAAGCAGAGCGGAGAGAGCAGAAGCGTTACGCAGTCACACAAACACCTGTTTCAGAAACACTGAGACGGGGGGGGGGGGGGGGGGGGGGGGGGCGTGTCCATGCGCCAGGAGGGATGGACCGCGGTTCTGAGAGCGGCCCGGGAAGCAGCACACACACACATCCTCATCTACCCGGACCCAACAGCTGCAAACGGCACAAAGACAGCAGCCAGAAACCAGGCAGGGAGCAAAACAACAACCTCTGACAAACAACAGCAGCTAAACAGCAACGTTCCTCCAGCAGGACCTCCAGGAGGATATTTCTCCTCGTCTGAGTTCAGGTTTCCTCTGTTTAAAGCTCTGCTGCTGCTGCTGGAACGGCTGCTGCACCTTTCCTGCCAGGAGGCTGGATGTTTTTAGTGTTTTTCTGCCAGCGATCAGCTCACGTAATTATGAGCTGGAGGCTGAATCCAATCAACATAAATAATAAACCCCTGCAGTGCAGAGAGCAGTGGACAGAAGCTCTGGTTTATCAGCTCAATTAGGAGCAGCCAGCGTTGTGTTTTGGACTTAAAGGGCCCACGTTTAACCCAAAGGAAGCCTGTTTTCACAGAGCACACTGCAAAAACAGATCTAAAAATAAGTAAAATGTTCTTAAAGTCCTTGATTTGAGCCAATAAATAAGATTATCTGCCAATGGAATGAGTATTTTGACCCCTAAATTGAGATAATTAGACATCTTGCACTTGAAATAAGATGATGGAGATGAGTTGCTCCTATTTTAAGAGCACAAATCTTATTCCATTGGCAAATCATCTTATTTACCTGCTCAAATCAAGGACAAATACACTCATTTTAAGAACATTTTAGGTCTGTTTTTGCAGTGCAGGGAGCAAATCAATCCCAGCTGCAGCAGAACGCTTCACTGCGACACCAGATGAACCTGAGAGGCGCGTCCCAAAGAGAAAATATCAGCTAAATATCGACCCGTCTCCAGCTCCGCGCTGCCTGCTGCTTTATTCTGTCTCTGCGTTTATCTGGCCAAGCTGGAAAGAAATGAAACGCTCGCTCCATTAGTAGGTCAGGGTCCCGTTCTGATGCGTCCAAATCCTCATCGACTGGAGCCGAGCGGGCGGGATGAAGAGGAAGCTCAAAGATTAACCCAACACCAAACTGTAAGATAATCCCACCAGCCTCCTGGATCACAACGACCTTTTTCCTGATGTACGAGCGCTGGTGGGTCAGAGTTTGTCTGTACGGACAAACCTTCATGGAAAGGCATTTAAACGCTTCACAATAAGCCACAGAGCGGCGCAGCTGAAGGCCGGTCCTCACATCCTGTCCTTTTATTCCAACCCTTTCTGCAGCCGTTTCTTTGAAATTAGTTACTTTTAACACCTTAAACATTCGATAAGAAACACATTTTCCTGATTTTTGGAGATGCACACATCAGGCTCTAACCTGCTGACTCTTAATTTTTATCCCAACACACGAGAAAAAGGACCGCTCCAGGTTTACTCATTGCAAAAACGGCACAAAAATAAGTCAAATTCTCTTGAAATTGGTGTATTTGTCATTGATTTGAGCAGGTAAATAAGATTATCTGCCAATGGAATGAGTATTTCGACCCCTAAAATAAGATATTTAGATATTCTGCCCTCTAAATAAGACTATGGAAATGAGTTGTTCCTGTTTTAAGGAAATGCAAAAATCTCATTCCATTGGCAAATAATCTTATTTACCTGCTTAAATCAAGGACAAATACACTCATTTCAAGAAAATGTAACTTATTTTTAGTTCCGTTTTTGCAGTGCTGATTGAGGCAGAGGTTGTAAACCCAAGAGGAAATGATTGGAAATTTAAAATTTAGCAATATTTATGCATCAAAGGCTGCACACCATGCTGCTGGTTGGTGTGTTTACAGACAGGAGGTGGTTGGAGCCGATTCTAGTCCCCGGCTGATTAATCTGTGCATCTCATCTCTGTTTGGATTCTTAACAATTAAAAATAATAACAGATCAGCTCAAGCATAATTGATTTTCTCGGTAAAATTGTCACAGATTTCCGGTTAAGCCTGACTAATCGACACCTTTCCACCGATTCAACATTTTGCTCATGAATGAATCTGTTCCCGAGCGTTTCTGGGCCAGAAGGTCCTCCGCAGCGCTCCTCCGCTCGCCAGCGGCTGCGGCGCTGTAAGACGAGACGCCGCCGTTTCTGCTGCAGCGAGCGTCCTCCGCTGGGCCCGGCAGACCTCAGATCAGCCTGAGCGGCAGGCCGCCGGGCCGGAGCCGGAGGCGCTGCGGGGCGGACGCCCATCCAGCTGATGGCCGGAGTGAATAATTGATGGCTGTGTGGCAGCACGGCGTCTTTAGGTGAGGCTGCGGCGCGGCGCTGGCAGCAGAGACGTCAGACTCAGGGTGGAGGCCAGCGCAGCTTAAAGGGCCAGCACCATGTCGCACTCTGTGGCCATGAAGGAGAGCCGTGGTTCCCTGCGGGGAGTCAGAGCGCCTCCCGGCAGAGACACCGGCAGAGAAACACACACCTGTAGCAGGTGAAGCCGTCTACCTGCGCAGGTCTGCGGGCGTCCCGCGGCGGATGATGTCAGCGCACACGTCGCCTCACGCCGCCTCACACCGCCGCTCCTAACCCTCTGAGGTCTGCAGACAAAGTGCTGAGCCGCTCCTGCATTGCAGCCTCCACACCCTTTTCTCTCCTCTGGCCTCCCGCATCACTTCTCCTCCTCACAGCATCACTTCCTATCCTCCGTTCTCGTGTCCCCACCCTTTTCATCCCACCATCCCCCTCTTCCTTCCCCACCTGACCTCCAGACCTCCTCTCCGTCGCTCCCAGCCCCCATCCCTCCTTTTTTTTTTTTTCCCACCAGTGACATCATCAGGACCCACAACAAAGCTCCAGCCTCCGCTTACCTTCCGCTCCGTCAGGCGGTCCTCCCCAGGTCCACCGTTTGGGCCTGTTGTCCAGGTGCTCCCGGGCCTCCTCCTCCTCCTCCTCCTCCTCCTCCTCCTCCTCCTCCTCCTCCTCCTCCTCCTCCTCCTCCTCGTCTGTCGGCGCCGCCGGCTCGCCGCCGCACCAGGGCCTCCAGCCTCTCCTGCTCGTTGCGTTCGGAGACGGGGAAGAAGAGAGATTCTCTTACCGAGCCATCGCTGCGGCGACGGACGCCGGGCGATGCGCACGGAGACGGCTGCGCCATGGCAACGGCGTGCAACAGCCTGGCACTCGTCTGCTCGCCGCCCGCTGATGCTACGGCTCTGTCACTCAGGGGTTCATGATACGGCGCCGCTGCTCCTGCTCTCCTCCGCCTGCCAGGACCGACTCCCTCTATCATCCCTCCCTCTCCTCAGCCCCGCTGCCCCCACCCTCTCTCTCTCTCTCTCTCTCTCTCTCTCTCTCTCTCTCTCCCCCATCTTTACCTCGATCTCTCTCTCTCTGGTGACAGAGCACATTACCAGACAGGAGGGGCCAGATGCAGCTCGTCACACAGCCCCCCCCCCCATCATAGCCACAGTCACACACACACAGTCAGACGGGTGAACTGGTTATTAATACAAGCCGCATCCCTTTGATCCTTTCTCCCCATTTAACCTCCAATGGATGCAAACATTAGAGTAAAAAAATAAAACCTAATCATCACAGAGGCAGAAAACAGCAACATATGAGAATCTAAAGGAGGCGGTTAATTGAGATAAAATGGACAGAGGAGGAGATATTCATTCCTTCATTTATCGTAATAGAGACCAGAGGTGTGAATACTTCCCAGGTGACATAATGTGACGTTACACGCCAAACTGACTTTTTGAGGAGGTGAGAGCTGGAGAGGCTGGTCCTCCTTCCTGTTAGATAGATAGCAGTTATAAATGTTAATTTATGTTTTCTGCTCCTTTCCTCTGTCTGGTGGAGCGAGCTGTCGCCTCCCCAGCAGGGCGGGGCACCTAAAGGTGCTGCAAACAAATGAGGTCCTGATTTCATTTATGTAAATATTTACTGCTTAATATTCGCTGTTTTTGGTGCTGGATTCGTGTAATTATTGTTTATTTCTTGTTTTCTGATCATCCGTCACGGTTTCTTCCTGTGATCCACTGAGCGTAGATCAGCTATAAAACACAGCTTGTTGCTTTGAAGGTTGAAGAGGTTGGTGAACAATAAATCCACGTGAAACTGTATTTTATTGTCGTTATTCTGATAAAAATATCCCCATATGTACAAGTAATGTTAATTCTGCTGCAGTCTGTTGTGTTTATTTGTGTTGTTGAGTAAAAATGATTATATGAATAATAATAATAATAATAATAATAATAATAATAATAATAATAATAATAATAATATTAAAACAGCCATAAAGATGTTTATCCTATAATAAAAAGATTAGAAAATCCAGCTCACTGCAAAAATCAGGTAAATAATTGCTTTGATTTTGATCTTTTTCGGAATAAATATTTTCATGATTCTATCCCATTATTTCTATTTTCTGTGCATAATTAACACCTGTCTTTTAAAATAGTGGCTAAAGTAGAGTTTTAGGCATTTTATTGCCACCAAGAGCAACATTTAAATCCCATTTTTCAAATGACGAGTTGTTTTAAACATGAGCGGCTGTAATGTGACGTAAAATAATGTCCGTTAATTTCTCTGCCTGTATAATAAATATTAATTCATCTTGAAAATGCTTAAAGAAGCAGAATTTTACATTTATGGAAGGAAAATGATTTCATTTAGAAGCTTCCTAGCAGAAATAACCTTTACTGCTGCTGCTGTGTATCAGATATAACAAAATAAAATTCCTCCAGCATTTTGTGAGGAAGCAGATTTTAACTTTAAAAGCTTTAATTAATGTGATTAAAGCGATTTTCTTATTGTTGATGCTTGAATCTAAATATTTTAACAGTTTAGCTGGAGTCCAGCTGTCTTTGTGCTTTTAACAACATGTTTTGTCGTAATATTATTTTCTAAAGGTTAATTTGTTTGACTAATGCATTGTTTTGTGTTTTATCTCCGTTTCTTTCACAAAGTTTGTTTTTATTCTGTTAATCTCCAGACCTGCAGCAGCTTTGCCTCCACTATAGAAGCTGACGCCTGTTTCTAAAGGATGGGAAGGCCCCGGCTCAGCGATGTGGGGGTTTGCATGCAGAGTCATGCACACGCTGCAGGAGGTGGGGGGGGGGGGGGGGGTGTTTAAAGGGAGAGGGAGATGTAAGGTGGGGTAGAGAGGATGAAAGTGGCCAGAAACTGATACAGATGCAGATCAAAGCTGGAGCGGGCAGCAGGATGGATTAGCGGACTGCAGCAGAGTCTGTTGCTGCATCCTGATGCAGGAATGAACAGAAAACCAGCTAACGGTTAAAATTACTGATGAAACACGTCACATTACGGGTAAAACTAACATGCAACCAGATCAATGCTCATCTAAGGGTCTAATTTTGCTCTGTCACTGTTAAAGTTCCTGGTGCAACAGAATAACGACGTATCGGCAGAATCAGGGGGCAGAGCTGAGTGTTAATCCAGGATAGTTAGCAGCCAGGTGTGACTCGGTTAACTGACTCGTTTACATCTGAGGAGGCATGGATGCATGCTGATCACTCTCTGATGGGTTAAAGGTCTGACTGGGAGACACTTTATTTACATTTAATAAACGTAATAATGATGCTGATGCACTGGGAGGGAATGTCCTGCAGGTGGGAGGATTTTAACGGATGGATCCTGGGCGCTGGTGTTCTGATCCTAACCTGATTAAGGGGGAAAACGTGGGCTTTAAAATGAAAAGGAGGGGGGATATTTGCAGTGGGATGAATGCACTGCAAAAACTGATCTAAAAATAAATTTGTGTTTCTGTCTTAGAGCAGGTAAATAATAATATCTGCCAGTGGAATGAGCATTTTTACCCCTAAAATAAGATAATTAGACATCCTGCACTAGAAATAAGATGACGGGGATGAGTTTGTTCCCATTTTAAGTGCAAAACTCTTATTCCATTGGCAGATCATCTTATTTATCTGCTCAAATCAAGGACAGATACACTCATTTTAAGACAGTTTTACATATTTGTAGTTACGTTTTTGCAGTGTGCTGGTTTAGATGGTTAATGGAGGACTCTTGCTGCCTCGTGTCTGACATATTACAACCTAAACTGATCGGTGCTTAAAGGGACCGAGTTCTGAGCCTCATGTGGTAAAGTTGCTGATGTCAGCGTTTATCTGAACGGGCCGGGCAGCTGCACTGCAAAAAGGGAACTAAAAGTAGGTAAAATCCTCTTGAAAATAGTGTATTTTTCATTGATTTGAGCTGATAAAGAGTATTTGCCAATAGAATAAGATTTTTGCACTTAAAATAAGAACAATTCATCTCCATCATCTTATTCAAGTGCAGGATGTCTAATTATCTTATCTTAGGGGTAGAAATTCTTATTCCATTGGCAAATAGTCTTATTTAGCTGCTCAAATCAAGGAAAAATATACAAATTTTAAGAATATTTTACTTACTTTTAGTTCCCTTTTTGCAGTGTGGGACCAAGATGGAGCCGAAGCAGAGGAGAAGAAAGGCTTCATACCTAAGAACGAGGCTCTGAGGTGAAGCCAGGCGCACACTGTACGATATTTTCAGTCGTTGTACTCAGCTACAGCTCAAACTGTACGATGAAACCTCAGGGTTTAAAAGTTCACCGCTCCCCATATCTGTTCCCAGACCGGGCTTCAAACCCAGGACCTTCTAGCTGCAAGGCAGCAGTACCAACCACAGCTGTCAGCTGCAGACGGAGGCCATCAGGTCTTTATTCTACGTATTCTGACCCACGCTGACCTCATCCGAGGTGAAATGCATGCTGGTCGTCTGCTCCAGGAAACGGCAGATGATGCTCTGAAAGTGATGTCATTTCCCCAAGAGCCTGACCAATCATTACGTCAATAAGTTATGCAGATGGGGGCACACAACACAATTAAATCTACAGAAGGAATCCCTGTTCAGTGAGCCTTTAACCAGCGACCAGCACACCTGATGTTTGGGATTCAGTTCTTATGATTCGGGTCAAACTGGCTGAAATTCTGACGGCTTGAGTCAAACGTTCCCCTGTGATGATCTAAGGTTCGACAGCGTTGGTCTGAAATCCCACCTCAGCATCTCTGGATCCCAACAGGCCATGCCCAGATGTTCAGGCAATAAGACAGATGTTGTGTTTTAAAAACGGTGGAGTTCAGGTTTCAGTGCTGACGTTTCCCAGCGGCGGGTCGTTAAATACGCAGTCAGATGCAGATTTATTCCCCATGACGCGCTTTATCACACTAAACTC
>NC_046381.1:40520276-40521553 GCF_011125445.2 Fundulus heteroclitus
TTTTTCTCTGAAGTCTCAGAGTTTTGCAGTGCGAGGTGTGGAAGTGACAGTGATTCCCTCAGAGCGCCACCCTGCTGGAGAGCTGAAACATACCCTGTGTTTTCTCTTTGTCTTCTAGTCGCTCTTTAGATAGATTCAGCCGGGAGCCTTGAGACGTGTGAAGGAAGATATAAATAGATCAGTTTCACTTCCTGCAAGATATTAAACGTATACTTCACATTTTATTGTCCTGTATTACCTTCATGACCATTTGTGTCAACTATGCATGAATCTGGTGTCAGGTTAGCTTTGATTTGAGTCATTTAACCGCACATAAAACAGCAAAAACACCAATAAAATGCATCGTTTTAAAGCAAACAGAGTACTATTCAGCCACTACAAACCTTTAATTTACATTAAAATGAAGCAACTAATGCATGAAACAGTATATTTATTATAGATGGAGGTTTACCTGTAGGACTGGATGGTGACTGAGCAGGAGATATGTGCCTCCTGTTGTGCAGTGGTGCAGGAGGAGGAACCAAAGCTGCAATTTAGAGAGTGATACCTGATTCAGGAGGCAGATAAAGCTAAAAACATGAAGCCGTGACTCCCATATCTACTGATGCACCAGTGGATCAAAAGAGCTCAAATCCACACGCACAAGTGGAGTGAGAATAGATCTGCTGTCAGTCAGAGGGTGGAGGTCAAGCGTCGCCCGGACCCTCGGAGCGTAACCCCCAGCACTCTTATCTTTTCCACATTCAGTCAGATGAAGTCAGCAGGAAGACGTCGATCAGTCGACAGATGGAGGCACGCTCACAAACAGCTAAAAAAAGATTCATCACGTATGCAAATATATGCAAATCTCAGCTCAGTCCAGGACCAGCAAGGTTCTCCTTTAATTAACCGCAGGATGAAATTACATAACAGGCAATATTTACATAATTACTGTTATACGCCTGTGGTCTTAGTTTATATTGACGTGCCTGTATGTTAGCCCGCGAGATGGTGCTGTTGTACACGTTCTAAAATCCCCTCCGTTAGAGCATAAAAATATGACCACAGCAGCAGTATTAGTTAGCTCGCCCCCTTTAGCTCCCATAACCACAGATCTCTGAATTCATGCGGTGGCAGATCCGTCTGATCGGCGTCTCAGTGGACGGCCTCTCTGTCCACACAGCCCACAGAACCCTGCCTGGATAAAGATCTGGGAATTTAAGGGCCGCTGATTCAGAAATCAGCTAGACATCCTCCCCAGTCTGGAGGCAACTCCATATGTAAACAAGCAGGGGAGC
>NC_046381.1:40522053-40534553 GCF_011125445.2 Fundulus heteroclitus
AAAAAAAGCTAAATCAACCATCTGCAGTATAACCCGCGGTCAATATTAACGAGCTGCACAATATAACAATCAATCTCTCTCCCAGTGCAATACCAATGTGTGCAAACTGCCAATAGCTAAGAACTCCCCCCCTCCCTCCTCCCTCCCCCCCTGCACACCGGTAGACATCCCTCAGCTGGATGGTGACCTCGCTGCAGAAACGAGTGCCTGAGATGCTGCAGCTGAGGCGGAACGGTGGAAACGTTGTGATGATGGGAAAACAGAAAGAAGCCTGAGGAACATGTGGTTTATATTCTACATATTATCACAATTGCATTGGCTTTGCAGGTTTTAGATGCTGCAACCGAGAAGCTTTACGTCCACGAAGGGTTTGTTTTGCTCTTCGTCTGATCCGTTCTCACCTCGCTCTGGGGAGTTGAGGGCTGCCGCAGAGTTTGGAGAGCTGTGTTGTTGTCGGCTGAGCCCATGGCTGGTGGAGACAGCAGGAAGTCGACTGCTATTCAAAAAGAGAGAAAAAACACCCGGGTCAGTTATTCCCACAGGACCCTCCAGGGCTGAGTCAAACCCCCCCGATCCACGCTGCGTTCGGTATATTAAAATGTTCTGGGGCAGACCTGAGACAAAACACCTGAATCACAATCACAAACCTGCCGGCTCACCACAGATAAAGGTGCAGATCGATGAGCCGTGCAGCCGCTGCATGAATTCACTTGGTGAGTGCAAGGCAGCAAAGGCAAGCGGCAGCAGCAGAAGTGCTTCATCATGAAATGGAGGACGATGAAGGAAAATCACACGTAAAGCTTTCCTATAGCGCCTGAAGGCACCGTGGAAGCAAGCACGACAGAAGGAACCCAGAATAACTGAAATATAGGATCTAGTTTTGAGTTAATGTCATCTAAACCTTTACTGGCTTTAACAGAAAAGGGATTATCAGCATTTTTTCCCTAAGTAGATTAACTATCCTCATATTTGGTATAAACGAATTGAGACCCAATCAAAAAAAACATAATTTTACTATACATAACATGCTACTTAAATGCCACTTCCTGTTTTTGAGATGTTTCATGAATAATATTTAGAAATTCTTATTAAAGTTTCTAACCAGCAGATCTTAGAGCCGAGCTCAAACCAAAGCATCATAAATATGCTATTTAAATCTGTTTAGTCAAGCTTAAAATCGTTTCATTTCTCTAAATGCAGAATTAATGTTATCAGACAGCTCAAAAAAATCCTTGCTCCAGTAATTTCCTTCAGTCACATTTTCATTTATCAATATTAGTGTGTAAACCTGCTTGAAATTGCAATGAATTAATGGACAAGAGGAGAATGCACAAAAACTTCAAGGGCAGAGAGTCACATTCATTTATTTCCCTCAAAAAATAATTTAAATCTGTTTTCGTATTCTGTATAATCTCTGTTTTTTCTTTTATATATATATCTTCATTTATCTTCACCATCTCAGTCCGAAGGTTCAATGTTTAAACATACCAATAATAGGCCCAACTCCCTGCTGTCCCTGCATTTAGCATTATGAGGTGTTTTTTTTCATCAGCGCAGACAGAGCGTCTGCATAGTGTAGCGTAGTTAAAGCAAAGGTTATTATTGGGTTGTTGTTGCAAATGTTCTGCAGGATATCCTCATATGTGTATCTTTGGAGCTTCTGTGCAGTAAAAATGGAATTTAGACGGACATGATGTGGATTTTCTGGACATGTCCAAAGAAATCTGTGGCAGCCGGGCTTCAGATCACATAACGTGTGCAACAGTATCACTCATTTCATGATACACTTTAAAACGGGATGCTTGTTTTTTTTTTTTTAACTATAATGTATCTTAGTAAAGATAGAAACAAGGAAAACACAGAAGTTGAACAAAACCCTGTTTTAATTTCACAAATTAAATAAATGCTGGATTTAAACTTAAATCGGACCCAATTCATCATTTGACACGTTTAGATTCACCATCGGCAGTTTCTTTTGTATTTTTTGTCTTGCAGTCTTCAGTCGTTAGAGTTTAATCTCCTCTAATAAGCAGTTTTCATCCTAAATGGTTCAACGATGTGGAAACAATTCCGTGATAATGACTCCCAGAGTGGTTACGGAGTATGAAAAGCAGATTTTCTTGATAAAAGTTGACATTACAGTGCACATATTTCCTAGAGCGACACAATGAGGAAACAAATAAACAAAGAGAGAGGTGCTTTGCAGCGGCTGATCTGTAAAATGGGGGCAGTAATGATTGAAAATATCTGCTGGATGCTGTCTGGTCTGGGAGGTGGATGGCTACAGGCTGAATGTCTGGTATGATGATGATGTGCATGGGTGTGTGTGGAGCTTTATGGACTGGGTTCCCTGCTGAGAATCACACGTATGCATGGCTAAACAAGGCCAATGGAGGACAGGAAGGGGCGCAGCCTGTTGTTGTGATGAGGATGGGTGAGTCCATATTACACTCCTAATTTCTTCACATTTATTCCCAGAAGTTCCTGTAATTACTTTTAAAGTGGTCTTGATCAACAGCTCTTCAGGCTTTCTGTAGTTTGTTATTCAGAGACATTAGCTGGATATTTACAAATTTAAAACACTGCAAAAAGGTCTGGCTAAAGTGCTGGAAAATATAAAAATAAAAGTCGACTTCTGGATGAAAATGACTGAAGAAAAGCAAACGTTTGGTTTTACAAGGTGCAGATCTAATTTTCTGTTTGGCATATTGTTCCCTTTTCAGACTTTTAATATGTAAAAAATGGAGCAGGTTTTCTATAACCACGCGTAAAGGAACAAAGCCTTTCAGTTATTTATACCAACAGTAAATAATCATAATATAAGCAGAAACTGGTCATTTCAGCTCTTCTCCATGTCGTAATTTAGCAGTTTTGATCCATTCAAACTCGACTCTTCCACCTACGAAAAGGGCCATGTTGTGGCAGCCATGGATAAAATGGTTCCTGCCTCAGAGACGTTTTGTCTCCACTTTAGAACAAGATATGTCGAAGTAATTTTCTATAATCTCCTCACAGCCCTGCATAATTAAAGACAAATGACTCCCGTCAATATCCTGCAGCAGCAGGAGGCTGTTTGGAGACACTTTGTCCTGAACAGGCCTCAGAACTCGTGACACATTTAGCAATAACTGAATTATATGTTGGGATCTTTTTGTCGATTTATCTCCAGAATTCATCACTTTTTATTACGAATAATGAGACAAATAAACTGACATCCGCAGGTATGTATGTGGGACAAAAATGAAAATGGCTGCCTGAGCGAGGTATGACAAGCTATAATAGGCAGAATCAGTTCCTTAATTTAAACAAGTTAAATAAAGGTAATACATAACAATAATGATAACTATTATGAAAGGACAAAGATATGATGGAGGCTGCCTCCCTTTGGAGGAGTTTTGGGGCAACATCCCCAATAAATATATCGTTTTTCTTGATAAAATCCAGCAGTGTCTTAATGTTTCTAGTCATAATAAGGCAATAACAAGCGTGAGATATTTGGTGTCGTGGGATCTTTGATCTAAAGCAGCTTTGTCCAGATTTTCTAAGAGCTACAACTAAAATAAGGAACAGTTTGTTAAGAAATAAGACGAGTTGAGCTACAAGCTTCGACATTTACATTTAAAGGCAACTCTAAACAAACAGGTTTTTATTCTTGATTTAAAGGAACTCAGGCTTTCAGCACTTTTACAGTTTTCTGGGAGTTTGTTCCAGATCAGTGGAGCATAGGAACTAAATGCTGCTTCTCCATGTCTGGTTCTGGTTCTGGGTTGCACTGTTGAAAGAAGGTCCTGGGTTTAAACCCCAACCTTCTGCACAGAAAACCAGCTAACGGTTAAAATTACAGATGAAACGCGTCACATTACGGGTGAAACCAACATGCAACCAGATCAATACTCATCTAAGGGTCTAATTTTGCTCTGTCACTGTTAAATTTCCTGTTGCAACAGAAAAACAACGTAGTTGTCTGAATCGGGGGGCAGAGCTGAGTGTTAATCCAGGATAGTTAGCAGCCAGGTGTGCCTCGGTTAACTGACTCATTTACATCTGGGGAGCCATGTCTGAGCCAAAAACACGACTGTTAAGTTAATTGGTCTATAATTGCCCCCCATCCACGACCCTGCATGGATAAATGGGTGTAGAATGGATGGATGAATTTAAATATATAGAAAATAAACTAGTTTCATGTCTTTATTTCTTCTATTTATTTTCCCATTTCCTATCACTTGTATGCAAGCTATTAATTGTCCTATTTTATCATAGAAATGTAGTTATGTGACTGTGTAACGTTGACAGGAGCGAGTTTTTGTGTGATAAATACGGATTCACTCAGATTGGCCGTTTGTAAAAGGTTCTGTTCAAACATTTGATTAATTTGATAAAAAAAAAACAGGAACAAGATAATAAATGGACACCAGATGTGAAATGCTGCAAGACAAAACATGTTAAAAGTTCATCGCGTTCTGCGTCTTTGAACCGGAGGGACCTGGTGCTCCAGGTATAAAGCATGCAGACCTCCTCAGCAGAGACCCCTGGAGCACCTGAGGACGTTGTCACAGGACGACACAAAGACACGCATGCAGACACGGATCAGCTGCGGGGGGGGGGATGGGCGTGGCACACAGAGCGGTTGAGGTCTGTACGTTGCGGGATTGGCTGGCGCTGGAAGCGGCAGGAAGCTCATTGGGCTGAGCGGAGCCAATGGCATGGCAGGGCGGGGTCTTAGGGTTACCTGGGCAGCAGGCGAAGCAGAGCGGAGAGAGAGCAGAAGCGTTACGCCAGTCACACAAACACCTGTTTCAGAAACACTGAGACGGGGGGGAGGGGGGGGGGGGGGCGTGTCCATGCGCCAGGGGGGATGGACCGCGGTTCTGAGAGCGGCCCGGGAAGCAGCACACACACACATCCTCATCTACCCGGACCCAACAGCTGCAAACGGCACAAAGACAGCAGCCAGAAACCAGCAGGGAGCAAAACAACAACCTCTGACAAACAACAGCAAGCTAAACAGCAACGTTCCTCCAGCAGGACCTCAGGAGGATATTTCTCCTCGTCTGGTTTCAGGTTTCCTCTGTTTAAAGCTCTGCTGCTGCTGGAACGGCTGCTGCACCTTTCCTGCCAGGAGGCTGGATGTTTTTAGTGTTTTTCTGCCAGCGATCAGCTCACGTAATTATGAGCTGGAGGCTGAATCCAATCAACATAAATAATAAACCCCTGCAGTGCAGAGAGCAGGACAGAAGCTCTGGTTTATCAGCTCAATTAGGAGCAGCCAGGGTTGTGTTTTGGACTTAAAGGGGCCACGTTTAACCCAAAGGAAGCCTGTTTTCACAGAGCACACTGCAAAAACGGATCTAAAAATAAGTAAAATGTTCTTAAAGTCCTTGATTTGAGCCAATAAATAAGATTATCTGCCAATGGAATGAGTATTTTGACCCCTAAATTGAGATAATTAGACATCTTGCACTTGAAATAAGATGATGGAGATGAGTTGCTCCTATTTTAAGAGCACAAATCTTATTCCATTGGCAAATCATCTTATTTACCTGCTCAAATCAAGGACAAATACACTCATTTTAAGAACATTTTAGGTCTGTTTTTGCAGTGCAGGGAGCAAATCAATCCCAGCTGCAGCAGAACGCTTCACTGCGACACCAGATGAACCTGAGAGGCGCGTCCCAAAGAGAAAATATCAGCTAAATATCGACCCGTCTCCAGCTCCGCGCTGCCTGCTGCTTTATTCTGTCTCTGCGTTTATCTGGCCAAGCTGGAAAGAAATGAAACGGCCGCTCCATTAGTAGGTCAGGGTCCCGTTCTGATGCGTCCAAATCCTCATCGACTGGAGCCGAGCGGGCGGGATGAAGAGGAAGCTCAAAGATTAACCCAACACCAAACTGTAAGATAATCCCACCAGCCTCCTGGATCACAACGACCTTTTTCCTGATGTACGAGCGCTGGTGGGTCAGAGTTTGTCATGGAAAGGCATTTAAACGCTTCACAATAAGCCACAGAGCTGAAGGCCGGTTCTCACATCCTGTCCTTTTATTCCAACCATTTCTGCAGCCGTTTCATTGAAATTATTTACTTTTAACACCTTAAACATTCGATAAGAAACACATTTTCCTGATTTTTGGAGATGCACCCATCAGGCTCTGACCTGCTGACTCTTAATTTTTATCCCAACACACGAGAAAAAGGACCGCCCCAGGTTTACTCACTGCAAAAAACGGAACTAAAAATAAGTCAAATTTTCTTGAAATGAGTGTATTTGTCTTTGATTTGAGCAGGTAAATAAGATTATCTGCCAATGGAATGAGTATTTCGACCCCTAAAATAAGATATTTAGATATTCTGCCCTCTAAATAAGACTATGGAAATGAGTTGTTCCTGTTTTAAGGAAATGCAAAAATCTCATTCCATTGGCAAATAATCTTATTTACCTGCTTAAATTAAGGACAAATACACTCATTTCAAGAAAATGTAACTTATTTTTAGTTCCGTTTTTGCAGTGGCTGATTGAGGCAGAGGTTGTAAACCCAAGAGGAAACGATTAGGTATTTAAAATTTAGCAATATTTATGCATCAAAGGTGCACACCATGCTGCTGGTTGGTGTGTTTTCAGACAGGAGGTGGTTGGAGTCGATTCTAGTCCCCGGCTGATTAATCTGTGCATCTCATCTCTGTTTGGATGCTTAACACTTAAAAATAATAACAGATCAGCTCAAGCATAATTGATTTTCTCGCTAAAATTGTCACAGATTTTCGGTTAAGCCTGACTAATCGACACCTTTCCACCGATTCAACATTTTGCTCATGAATGAATCTGTTCCCGAGCGTTTCTGGGCCAGAAGGTCCTCCGCAGCGCTCCTCCGCTCGCCAGCGGCTGCGGCGCTGTAAGACGAGACGCCGCCGTTTCTGCTGCAGCGAGCGTCCTCCGCTGGGCCCGGCAGACCTCAGATCAGCCTGAGCGGCAGGCCGCCGGGCCGGAGCCGGAGGCGCTGCGGGGCGGACGCCCATCCAGCTGATGGCCGGAGTGAATAATTGATGGCTGTGTGGCAGAACGGCGTCTTTAGGTGAGGCTGCGGCGCGGCGCTGGCAGCAGAGACGTCAGACTCAGGGTGGAGGCCAGCGCAGCTTAAAGGGCCAGCACCATGTCGCACTCTGTGGCCATGAAGGAGAGCCGTGGTTCCCTGCAGGGAGTCAGAGCGCCTCCCGGCAGAGACACCGGCAGAGAAACACACACCTGTAGCAGGTGAAGAAGCCCGGCGGCAGCAGGTGAAGCCGTCTACCTGCGCAGGTCTGCGGGCGTCCCGCGGCGGATGATGTCAGCGCACACGCCGCCTCACGCCGCCGCTCCTAACCCTCTGAGGTCTGCAGACAAAGTGCTGAGCCGCTCCTGCATTGCAGCCTCCACACCCTTTTCTCTCCTCTGGCCTCCTGCATCACTTCTCCTCCTCACAGCATCACTTCCTATCCTCCGTTCTCTTGTCCCCACCCTTTTCATCCCACCATCCCCCTCTTCCTTCCCCACCTGACCTCCAGACCTCCTCTCCGTCGCTCCCAGCCCCCATCCCTCCTTTTTTTTTTCCCCACCAGTGACATCATCAGGACCCACAACAAAGCTCCAGCCTCCGCTTACCTTCCGCTCCGTCAGGCGGTCCTCCCCAGGTCCACCGTTTGGGCCTGTTGTCCAGGTGCTCCCCTCCTCCTCCTCCTCCTCCTCCTCCTCCTCCTCCTCCTCCTCATCCTCCTCCTCCTCCTCCTCCTCCTCCTCGTCTGTCGGCGCCGCCGGCTCGCCGCCGCACCAGGGCCTCCAGCCTCTCCTGTCGTTGCGTTCGGAGACGGGGAAGAAGAGGATTCTCTTACCGAGCCATCGCTGCGGCGACGGACGCCGGGCGATGCGCACGGAGACGGCTGCGCCATGGCAACGGCGTGCAACAGCCTGGCACTCGTCTGCTCGCCGCCCGCTGATGCTACGGCTCTGTCACTCAGGGGTTCATGATACGGCGCCGCTGCTCCTGCTCTCCTCCGCCTGCCAGGACCGACTCCCTCTATCATCCCTCCCTCTCCTCAGCCCCGCTGCCCCCACCCTCTCTCTCTCTCTCTCTCTCTCTCTCTCTCTCTCTCTCTCCCCCATCTTTACCTCGATCTCTCTCTCTCTGGTGACAGAGCACATTACCAGACAGGAGGGGCCAGATGCAGCTCGTCACACAGCCCCCCCCATCATAGCCACAGTCACACACACACAGTCAGACGGTGAACCTGTTATTAATACAAGCCGCATCCCTTTGATCCTTTCTCCCCATTTAACCTCCAATGGATGCAAACATTAGAGTAAAAAACTAAAACCTAATCATCACAGAGGCAGAAAACAGCCTGAAGGAGGCGGTTAATTGTGATAAAATGGACAGAGGAGGAGATATTCATTCCTTCATTTATCGTAATAGAGACCAGGGGTGTGAATACTTCCCAGGTGACATAATGTGACGTTACACGCCAAACTGACTTTTTGAGGAGGTGAGAGCGGGAGGGTCTGGTCGTCCTTCCTGTTAGATAGATATCAGTTATAAATGTTAATTTATGTTTTCTGCTCCTTTCCTCTGTCTGGTTGAGCGAGCTGTCGCCTCCCCAGCAGGGCGGGGCACCTAAAGGTGCTGCTTAAAGCAAACCAATGAGGTCCTGATTTTATTTATGTAAATATTTACTGCTTAATATTCACTGTTTTTGGTGCTGGATTCGTGTAATTATTGTTTTTTTCTTGTTTTCTGATCATCCGTCACGGTTTCTTCCTGTGATCCACTGAGCGTAGATCAGCTATAAAACACAGCTTGTTGCTTTGAAGGTTGAAGAGGTTGGTGAACAATAAATCCACGTGAAACTGTATTTTATTGTCGTTATTCTGATAAAAATATCCCCATATGTACAAGTAATGTTAATTCTGCTGCAGTCTGTTGTGTTTATTTGTGTTGTTGAGTAAAAAACATTATATGAATAATAATAATAATAATAAAATAATAATAATAATAATAATAATAATAATAATATTAAAACAGCCATAAAGATGTTTATCCTATAATAAAAAGATTAGAAAATCCAGCTCACTGCAAAAATCAGGTAAATAATTGCTTTGATTTTGATCTTTTTCGGAATAAATATTTTCATGATTCTATCCCATTATTTCTATTTTCTGTGCATAATTAACGGCTGTCTTAAAATAGTGGCTAAAGTTGAGTTTTAGGCATTTTATTGCCACCAATAGCAACATTTAAATCCCATTTTTCAAATGACGAGTTGTTTTAAACATGAGCGGCTGTAATGTGACGTAAAATAATGTCCGTTAATTTCTCTGCCTGTATAATAAATATTAATTCATCTTGAAAATGCTTAAAGAAGCAGAATTTTACATTTATGGAAGGAAAATGATTTCATTTAGAAGCTTCCTAGCAGAAATAACCTTTACTGCTGCTGCTGTGTATCAGATATAACAAAATAAAATTCCTCCAGCATTTTGTGAGGAAGCAGATTTTAACTTTAAAAGCTTTAATTAATGTGATTAAAGCGATTTTCTTATTGTTGATGCTTGAATCTAAATATTTTAACAGTTTAGCTGGAGTCCAGCTGTCTTTGTGCTTTTAACAACACGTTTTGTCATAATATTATTTCCTAAAGGTTAATTTGGTTGACTAATGCATTGTTTTGTGTTTTATCTCCGTTTCTTTCACAGAGTTTGTTTTTATTCTTTTAATCTCCAGACCTGCAGCAGCTTTGCCTCCACTATAGAAGCTGACGCCCGTTTCTAAAGGATGGGAAGGCCCCGGCTCAGCGATGTGGGGGTTTGCATGCAGAGTCATGCACACGCTGCAGGAGGTGGGGGGGGGGGGGGGGGTGTTTAAAGGGAGAGGGAGATGTAAGGTGGGGTAGAGAGGATGAAAGTGGCCAGTAACTGATACAGATGCAGATCAAAGCTGGAGCGGGCAGCAGGATGGATTAACGGACTGCAGCAGAGTCTGTTGCTGCATCCTGATGCAGGAATGCACAGAAAACCAGCTAACGGTTAAAATTACTGATTAAACGCGTCACATTACGGGGTAAAACTAACATGCAACCAGATCAATGCTCATCTAAGGGTCTAATTTTGCTCTGTCACTGTTAAAGTTCCTGGTGCAACAGAATAACGACGTATTGGCTGAATCTGGGGGCAGAGCTGAGAGTTAATCCAGGATAGTTAGCAGCCAGGTGTGCCTCGGTTAACTGACTCATTTACATCTGAGGAGGCATGTCTGCATGCTGATCACTCTCTGATGGGTTAAAGGTCTGACTGGGAGACACTTTATTTACATTTATTAAACTTAATAATGATGCTGATGCACTGGGAGGGAATGTCCTGCAGGTGGGAGGATTTTAACGGATGGATCCTGGGCGCTGGTGTTCTGATCCTAGCCTGATTTAGGGGGGAAACGTGGGCTGTAAAAGGAAAGGGGGGGGGGGGGGTACTTGCAGTGGGATGAATGCACTGCAAAAACTGATCTAAAAATAAATTTGTGTTTCTGTCTTAGAGCAGGTAAATAATAATATCTGCCAGTGGAATGAGCATTTTTACCCCTAAAATAAGATAATTAGACATCCTGCACTAGAAATAAGATGACGGGGATGAGTTGTTCCCATTTTAAGTGCAAAACTCTTATTCCATTGGCAGATCATCTTATTTATCTGCTCAAATCAAGGACAGATACACTCATTTTAAGACAGTTTTACATATTTGTAGTTACGTTTTTGCAGTGTGCTGGTTTAGATGGTTAATGGAGGACTCTTGCTGCCTCGTGTCTGACATATTACAACCTAAACTGATCGGTGCTTAAAGGGACCGAGTTCTGAGCCTCATGTGGTAAAGTTGCTGATGTCAGCGTTTATCTGAACGGGCCGGGCAGCTGCACTGCAAAAAGGGAACTAAAAGTAGGTAAAATCCTCTTGAAAATAGTGTATTTTTCATTGATTTGAGCTGATAAAGAGTATTTGCCAATAGAATAAGATTTTTGCACTTAAAATAAGAACAATTCATCTCCATCATCTTATTTCAAGTGCAGGATGTCTAATTATCTTATCTTAGGGGTAGAAATTCTTATTCCATTGGCAAATAGTCTTATTTAGCTGCTCAAATCAAGGAAAAATATACAAATTTTAAGAATATTTTACTTACTTTTAGTTCCCTTTTTGCAGTGTGGGACCAAGATGGAGCCGAAGCAGAGGAGAAGAAAGGCTTCATACCTAAGAACGAGGCTCTGAGGTGAAGCCAGGCGCACACTGTACGATATTTTCAGTCGTTGTACTCAGCTACAGCTCAAACTGTACGATGAAACCTCAGGGTTTAAAAGTTCACCGCTCCCCATATCTGTTCCCAGACCGGGCTTCAAACCCAGGACCTTCTAGCTGCAAGGCAGCAGTACCAACCACAGCTGTCAGCTGCAGACGGAGGCCATCAGGTCTTTTATTCTACGTATTCTGACCCACGCTGACCTCATCCGAGGTGAAATGCATGCTGGTCGTCTGCTCCAGGAAACGGCAGATGATGCTCTGAAAGTGATGTCATTTCCCCAAGAGCCTGACCAATCATTACGTCAATAAGTTATGCAGATGGGGGCACACAACACAATTAAATCTACAGAAGGAATCCCTGTTCAGTGAGCCTTTCACCAGCGACCAGCACACCTGATGTTTGGGATTCAGTTCTTATGATTCGGGTCAAACTGGCTGAAATTCTGACGGCTTGAGTCAAACGTTCCCCTGTGATGATCTAAGGTTCGACAGCGTTGGTCTGAAATCCCACCTCAGCATCTCTGGATCCCAACAGGCCATGCCCAGATGTTCAGGCAATAAGACAGATGTTGTGTTTTAAAAACGGTGGAGTTCAGGTTTCAGTGCTGACGTTTCCCAGCGGCGGGTCGTTAAATACGCAGTCAGATGCAGATTTATTCCCCATGACGCGCTTTATCACACTAAACTCCCTCAGTGGTCACAAACCCCTGGGCTACAGCTTTCTACTGGTCACCAAACATCGGCACAGATGACCGGATTAAACCATCGACTTCTGTGAGCAGCAACACGGGTTCAACCACGTTAACGCCTCTAAATCACATCAACGTCATGCATTCGCTCTTAAAACCTTTAAAAAAAACTCATTGAAATCGCAAGTTAGGAAAAAAATACGTCATAGTCAATAAATTACAAAATGCATTTCTTAAGGAGGCTAGTTGACAAATTATGACTACCTTTTGAATAAAACAGCCTTTAAGATGTTATCAGGCATACTTTTCATTAAGCCCCCATTTCTTTGCAATATTCTAATATTAAAATGCTGTTTTTTATTAGCAGGAAGTGGAAAAAACGCTAATTACAGATATAAAAGGTCTGTCTTAATCTATATAACGGGTTTCCTTAGTGAATAGATATTAACTGAGATAAATGAAAATTTCAATAATAATCTAATGTATTGAAGATTAAAAATAAAA